>NC_052162.1:126995187-127282189 GCF_902713615.1 Scyliorhinus canicula | reverse complement strand
AAAGGATAGATCTGCGTAGGAGATGGTAGGCCGAACCCTGGAATGGGGGGGGGGGGGGGTTGTCCTGTGGTGAGTAGCTGAGTAAATCGGGACCTCGATTTTAGACATAGACATAGAATTTACAGTGCAGAAGGAGGCCATTTGGCCCATCGAGTCTGCACCAGCCCTTGGAAAGAGCACCCTACCCAAGCCCACACCTCCATCCTATCCCCATAACCCAGCAACCCCACCCAACACTAAGGGCAATTTGAAAATGAAATGAAAATCGCTTATTGTCACGAGTAGGCTTCAATGAAGTTACTGTGAAAAGCCCCTAGTCGCCACATTCCGGCGCCTGTCCGGGGAAGCTGGTACGGGAATCGAAGCTGTTTGGTCTGCTGTAAAAGCCAGCGATTTAGCAGAGTGAGCTAAACCAGCCCAAATTTTGGACACTAAGGGCAATTTAGCATGGCCAATCCACCTAACCCGCACATCTTTGGACTGTGGGAGGAAACCGGAACACCCGGAGGAAGCCCACGCACACACGGGGAGAACGTGCAGACTCCGCACAGACAGTGACCCAAGCCGGGAATCGAACCTGGGACCTTGGAGCTGTGAAGCAATTGTGCTAACCACTGTGCCACCGTGCTGCCCGGGTTTAGAAGACCGAGAGACCACCTCGTGGAGGCCTAGAAGATTCTGAAGGGGGTTTGATAGAGGGCACGCTGAGAGATTGTTTCCGCTGGTCGGGGAATCTACAACACAGGGATGGGGGGGAAGGGAGGGGGCACCATCTCAGGATGAGGAGGCGGCCATTTTGGGGCTGATCTGAGGCAAAGTTTCTTCACTCGAAGGGTTGTGGACATTTGGAATTCTCAGCCCCAGTGGAGTTGAAGACGTTTAAGGTTGGGATTTCTGGTGTCTCTCGGGAATTTGGGGATACTGGGAGAGCGGAGTTGAAGACCCCCCCCCGAGTTCAGCCACAATTGTACTGAAAGGATGAGCAGGCTCGATGGGCCGAATGGTTTACTTCCTGCTCCTATCTCTTGCTTTCTTGGGTTGCAAAGGACTCCAAAGTTGCAAGCAGCCTGGATCAACCTCCGGAAGTGTTGGGTGGGACGTGGAGGGAGGGGGGGGGGGGGGGGGGGGTGGTCCCTGAGGTGGGCGAGGCAACAGAGTTTGTGGCATTGGTCTTCCTCATCCTTGGAGCAAATTGGTGCTCGAATGGGATTGGAATTTGCCATTGAGAGACAGAGAAGTATAGAGGTAGAATTAAGTGGCGTCAATTAACCCAAGAGAACCGAGGCCACTCGGCCCCTCGAGCCTGCTCCACCATTCAATAGATTCATGGCTAATCTGATTGTAACCTCAACTCCACATTCCTGCTGACCCCCCCCCCCCCCCCTCCCCGATGACCTCATTCCTGCTGACCCCCCGATGATCTTTCACCCCCTAGTTAATCAAGAATCAATCCAGCCCGGCCTCCAAAATATTCACAGACTCTGCTTCCACCGCCCTTTGAGGAAGAGAGTTCCAGAAACTCACCGCCCTCGGAGAGAAAATATTTCTCCTCATCTCCATTTTAAATGGTGACCGTTTATTTATAAACGGTGACCTCCAGTTTGAGATTCTCCCACAAGAGGAAACATCCTCTCCACATCCACCGTGTCAAGACCCCCTCAGGATCTTAAAAGGTTTTGATCAAGTCGCCTCTCACTCTTCTGAACTCCAGTGGATGCAGACCCGGCCTGTCCCAACCTTTCCTCATAAGACAACCCGCCCTTTCCAGGTATGAGTCCAGTAAAACTTCTCTGGTTTCTAACACATGGCCTTCAATGACGAATGACACGCACTGATCCTTAATTGCCAAATATATTTGTCAAAGAAACAAAAATCCAAGTCAGCTGTAACTTGTATTTTTTTCAGTAGCTGTGAAGTGTGTTAGGAAATAATATAGTTTGCCACTAATGTACAAAACTGGAATAAAAATATTCTTCTTAAAACCTAGATCTGTTCCTTTTCTCCGAGTGAGTGGTGAAGACTTCCTGAGACGGGATTCTCCGTTGCCCTACCCTACGCCGAAATCGGAAACGGTGATTGGGCGGAGAATCGATTCCGACGCCGGAATCGGGGCCACCGCCGATTGGACGGCGGTTTGCGATTCTCCGCCCCCCCCCCTCCCAACTGCCGTTATTGTGATGCCCGCCGCGCGCAGTTACAGTGCCATCGGTGCCTCATCAGCCGGCCCACCGGCGATGCTCCGCCCCCGATGGGCCGTGTTCCCGACGGCACGGGACTCGTGTGGTCTGAGCTGGCGTGCCGGATGCGGGCACTGTCCACGCCGCCACATTCAAAACCGGGATCCATGCCGGGGTTGGGGAGGGCATCATCTGTCAGGACTGGTGGAGGGTGGGCTGTGGGGTCGCTGTCGGCGGGTTAGGTTACGCGTACGGCCGGCGTCATGTTGTACGGTGCGACTATTGCAAGCCGTGCGCATGCGTGGCACGGGACTAGGCCATTCTCGACGCCATCCACAGGCGTTTCACAGCGTGCTGGTGCTCAGCGGAATCGGTCAGGGGGGTGTGGCAATTTTTTTTAACAAAATATTTTAATAAGGCATTTAGAATTTTTACGTTTTAAACAGAGATCCAACAAACAAAAAAAAACCCCGCAATAACGTAACTATCACCCCCCCCCCCAAGCATGAATATCGTGGTCCATGTACCTACTTCATCTCACGGTTCTCCCGCCGTGCTGACAGTCAATTTTCTTTGAAGTCGATGAACGGTGAGGGGCAGCACGGTAGCATGGTGGTTAGCATAAATGCTTCACAGCTCCAGGGTCCCAGGTTCGATTCCCGGCTGGGTCACTGTCTGTGTGGAGTCTGCACGTCCTCCCCGTGTGTGCGTGGGTTTCCTCCGGGTGCTCCGGTTTCCTCCCACAGTCCAAAGATGTGCGGGTTAGGTGGATTGGCCATGATAAATTGCCCGTAGTGTCCTAATAAGTAAGGTTAAGGGGGGGAGTTGTTGGGTTACGGGTATAGGGTGGATACGTGGGTTTGAGTAGGGTGATCATTGCTCGGCACAACATCGAGGGCCGAAGGGCCTGTTCTGTGCTGTACTGTTCTATGTTCTAACGGCTGCCACCTCTGAGCGAACCCCTTAAGGCGAACTTAATTTTCTCTAACCTAAGAAGCCCTGCCATGTCACTGACCCAAACCCCTGACTTTGGACGTTCTGAGTCCCTCCATCCCAACAACATCCATCTCCGGGGAGGCAAAGACCAAAACGTTGGCCTCTTTTCCCCCCCCCCCCCCTTCCCGGATCTTCCGACACTCCACATATTGCCATCTCTGGACTCGGAGTCACCCCCCCTTCCAGGATCTCTGACATGACATCTGAAAATCCCTGCCCAAAAACCCGTCAGCCTCGGACACGCCCAAAACATGTGCACATGATTCGCAGGACTTCGCCCACACCTGTCCTCCACCTCCTCAGAAAACCTACTCATCCGGGCCACAGTCATATGAGCCCGATGGACCACCTTGAACTGGATCAGGCTAAGCCTCGAACACGATGAGGACACGTTCACTCTCCGTAGGGCCTCCTCCCATAATCCAGCTCTCTTCCTAACTCTTCCTCCCACTTCTCTCGATTCCTGCCCGCTGCCACCTCCTGAAGCCCCCATTCTTCCCCCCCCCCCCGGAGCGAACCAGTGATTGTCACAGATCAGTGATCACACCGACACCCCCTCCAGTCCCATGTGCTGCCTCCATTGCCCCCACACTCTCAGGGCTGCCACTGGGTGTGCGGAGTACCGAGCTGGCGAGAACGGCAGAGGTGGCATTAACAAAGCCTCCAAACTCGTACCCTTGCAAGATGCCGCCTCCACTCGCTCCCACACCGACCCCTCCCCCACCTACCCATTTCCTCACCATCGAAATATTGGCCGGCCAACAATAATTTATTAAAGTTCAGAAGGGCGAAATGCCCCCGTGCACCCCCGCTCAAATAAAACCCGAGATCACCCCATTCATCTTCTTAAAAAATGCCTTAGGGATGAGGATTGGAAGACACTGAACCACGAACAGCAATCTCAGGAGGACTGTCATTTTCACAGTCTGTACCCTCCCCGCCGATGACAGCGGGGGCACATCCCACCTTCGGAAGTCCCATTTCATTTGCTCTATCAACCTGCCCAAATTTAGTTTATGAAGCTGACCCCAGACCTTGCCACTTGAATCCCCAGGTACCTAAAACTCCTTCCCACCAGCGTCTTACCTCAGTCTCCTCTTCAGCCTCCTTGCCTAGATCACTTTTCCCCATAGTCAGTTTGTAACCTGAGAACCGGCCAAATTCCTCCAATATCCCCATAATCCCTACAATCCCCCCAATGGGTCCGTTCTGTAAAGGAACAGATCGTCTGCATAGAGCGAGACCGTGTGTTCCACCCCCCCCCCCCCCCCCCTCACAATGCCCCACCAAACATTCGATGCTCGCAGCGCCATTGCCAAAGACTCTCTGGCCAGGGCAAACAGGGGTGGGGAGAGTGGACACCCCTGTCTCGTCCCCCGACAGACTAAACTATTCCAATCGAACCCAGTTTGTCCTCACATGCACCACCGGAGCCTGATAAAGCAACCGGACCCAGTCCACGAATCCCTGCCCGAACCCAAACCTTTCCAGGACCTCCCACAGATATTTCCACTCCACCCGATCAAAGGTCTTTTCTGCATCCATGGCCACCACCACCAACTCGACCTCGCGTCCCTCCGCTGGCATCATTATCACATTTAGGAGCCCTCTAATGTTGGACGTCAGGTGTCGTCCCTTCACAAACCACGTCTGGGCCTCCCCTATTACCCCTGGAACACAATCGTCTATACGTGTGGCCAAGATCTTTGCCAGCAATTTCCGTATCCACGTTGAGCAGGGCGATTGGCCTATACGACCCACAGCTTTCCGGATCTTTATCAAAATAAGGGAAATCGATGACTGCGATAATGTTGGGGGGAGCACTTCCAGCTCCTTGGACTCATTGAAAGTCTTCACAAGGAGCAGCCCGGAAAAGCTTTTATAGAACCCAACTGGGTATCCATCAGGTCCCGGGGCCTTACCTGATTGCATCGCTCCCAACCCGTCTACAACCTCCCCCAGCCCAATTGGGGCTCCCAGATCCTCCACCAACTCCTCATCTATCCTCGGGAACTCCAGCCACCCCCAGAAATCGTTTCATACTCTCCTCCCCGGCTGGGGGTTCCGATTTATACAATTTACTGTAAAACTCCCGAAACACATCATTCACCCCCGTCGGATCCAAAACCACCTTCCCCCACCCCTCTGTATCCCTCACTTTCCCAATCTCTCTCGCCGCCTCCTGTTTCCTTCAGCTGGTGCGCCAACATCCTGCTGGCTTTTTCCCCATATTCATACACCGCCCCCTTCACCCTCCTCAGCTGTCCCTCCGCCTTACCTGTGGACAGGAGCCCAAATTCCAGTTGCAGTCGCTCCTTCACAAGCCCGTCATCCGGAGACTCCGCGTACCTCCTGTCCACCTGTAAAATGTCGCCGACCAGCCTGTGTAACTCCGCCCGCTCAGCCTTCTCCTTATAGGCCCAAATTGAGATGAATTCCCCCCTGATAACAGCCTTCAGCGCCTCCCAAACTACCCCCACCGATGCCTCACCCGTATCATTGATCCTTCTATATCCCCGAATGGCCTCTTTCTTAGTGCAAACCGTCGGAACAAAGGCATGAAGTAAAGACGAACGAACAATCCCTCCCAAGGTCCGAACACAGAGACCCACCCCTCATTCCTTAACGAAGAACTGTAAACCAGCCTAACCCCAACAGAAAAACAAAAGAAACCCGAACACCAAAACCCAACTTTGTTGACAGTCCGGTACATTCGCTCCACCTCTCCTCCATCCAAGTTCAAGGTCCTCCTTCTCCTGCCAGTCCATTCTCCTTCATGAAGTCCACTGCCTCCTCCGCCGAGCCAAAGTACAGCTCCCGGCCCCCATAGGTCACCCATAGGCGAGCTGGGTACAGTGGACCAAACTTAACACCTTTCTTGTACAGGGCTGACTTGACCTTATTAAAGTTCGCCCTAATCTTCGCCAGCTCTGCCCCCAGGTCCTGGTAGACATGGAACTTGCTACCTTCCCAGGTGCATCGCCTCGTCTGCCTGGCCCACCTCATAATATGGTCCTTATCCAGGAACCAATGGAATCGTACCAGCATCGTCCCCGGCGGCACAGCCCCCCGGGGTTTGCGCATCAGTGCCTTGTGGGCTTGATCCACCTCCATCGGCCGGTCAAACGCACCTCCCCAAGCAGCTTCTTCCCCATGCACACACCAGCAGGGGCTGGTTTAGCTCACTGAGCTAAATCGCTGGCTTTTAAAGCAGGCCAGCAGCACGGTTCGATTCCCGTACCAGCCTCCCGGACAGGCGCCAGAATGTGGCAACTAGGGGCTTTTCACAGTAACTTCATTGAAGCCTACTCGTGACAATAAGCGATTTTCATTTTCATTTCATTGGGGCAGCAGGGTAGCATGGTGGTTAGCATAAATGCTTCACAGCTCCAGGGTCCCAGGTTCGATTCCCGGCTGGGTCACTGTCTGTGTGGAGTCTGCACGTCCTCCCCGTGTGTGCGTGGGTTTCCTCCGGGTGCTCCGGTTTCCTCCCACAGTCCAAAGATGTGCGGGTTAGGTGGATTGGCCAGGATAAATTGCCCGTAGTGTCCTAATAAAAGTAAGGTTAAGGGGGCGGTTGTTGGGTTACGGGGATAGGGTGGATACGTGGGTTTGAGTAGGGTGATCATTGCTCGGCACAACATTGAGGGCCGAAGGGCCTGTTCTGTGCTGTGCTGTACTGTTCTATGTTCTATGTTCTATTTCAGCATCCGATCCTTCTCTCCGGCAGACCCCCGATCTGGATATTCTGCTTCCGAGAACGGTTCTCCAGGTCCTCCACTTTCTCCAGCAGTCGCTTCTGCTGGTCACGCACCAGTCCCATCTCCGCTGCCATCGAGGTGGACTGTTCCTCCCACACACCCCCCCCACCCCCCCCCCCCCCACCCGCCAGCTCCTCCAGCCTCTGGGTCGCCTGTCCCTGGGCTGCCAATCTTGTCTCCACGCAGCCAACCAGCACCTTGATCGAGTCCACCGCCCGTGCCAGGTCCTCCGAAGCTTCCTTCCGCTGTTGGGTGAACTTCTCGTCGAAGAAGCTCACCAACCATTGGGTGGGCGGGGCCGGACCCTGCGCCAGCCCATCCGCCACCTCCGCGTGCGTTGCCAGCACCTCACCCGCCTCAGCCAACTGCTTTTTCCTGGGCATTTCTGGTCTGCAGCTCCAAAAACTAGGGGTCGGTCCCGCCTGCTCTCACTTCTGCACCTTCTTCCTCCAAACTTCCTGCTACAAACTGCGGGGGGGGGGGGGGGGGGGTCGGACATGAGGGCAGCATGGTAGCACAAGTGGATAACCCTGTGGCCTCACAGCTCCAGGGTCCCAGGTTCGATTCCCCGTTGGGTCACTGTCTGTGCGGAGTCTGCCTCAGCGATTAGCACTGCTACCTCACAGTGGTTAGCACTGCTGCCTCACAGTGCAAGGGACCCGGGTTCGATTCCGGACTTGTGTGACGCTGTGTGGCGTTTGCGTGTTCTCCCCGTGCCTGTGTGGGTTTCCTCCGGGCGCTGCTGTTTTCTTTTCACAGTCCAAAGATGGTGCAGGTTAGGGGGATTGGGCGTGGTCAATTGCCCCTTAGTGTCCAAAAGATATTCAGGTTAGGTGAGGTTATGGGGGGGGGGGGTTCTCTGGGTCGGTACAGATACAATGGGCCGGACGGCCACCTTCTGCACTGTTGGAAGTCTATGTGGAATGCCACAGCTCAGCAACAATGTCGCCACATGCATGGATCTGGGGGAGAGGAGGAGACAGGAGAAGAACAAGATGACTGACTCGGTATCGCCTTCGACTCAACTTGGGCGCCTCTACCGGCACCACCAGAGAACAAGTGAGGGAGGGTGAAAAGGGCCACCATGGAAGACAGGGTTTAAAAGGTTTAAAACCTTCCCAAGCGCCGATTGTGTGAAATGACCAGCAAAACCCAGGATAGGGTCTTCCCGCCATGTTTGGAAGCTCAGCCGTACATACCTCACTCACCTCCCGCAACAGCAGAGGCGCACACCGTGCGCTGTGACGTCCTCCCCTCAGGAACCATAGATTATCATAGAATTTACAGTGCAGAAGGAGGCCATTCAGCCCATCGAGTCTGCACCGGCTCTTGGAAAGAGCACCCTACCCAAGGTCAACACCCAGTAACCCCACCCAACACTAAAGGCAATTTTGTATACTAAGGGCAATTTATCATGGCCAATCCACCTAACCTGCACATCTTTGGATTGTGGGAGGAAACCGGAGCACCCGGAGGAAACCCACGCACACACGGGGAGGATGTGCAGACTCCGCACAGACAGTGACCCAAGCCGGAATCGAACCTGGGACCCTGGAGCTGTGAAGCGATTGTGCTGTCCACAATGCTACCAAACCCGTCTGTACCGCTGCAGAAGCGGATCGAGGATTCTTTCACCCCCCACCATGACAAAAAGAACACAAAGAATATTCACCAGGCCCCAGAGGATATTTTACACATACCACGAGATGCAACATGAACCCCCCCCCCCCCAACCTCAGGTACAGTACAGAATGACATCGTTCCTCGCATTTATACAGCGATGACCTGCAGCTATAGGTTCAGATTGTAGTCCGATTGAAGCAGAACCACCAAGACACGCATAATAGGGCATCTTGGGAATCACCCCCACCCCTGATATGCTAAGGAGATCCCCTCCCTGCCGTAATGCTTTAGACAGAAACCAGGCCCGTAACGGCATGCCTCTCACCCAGATGAAGAGAAGAATTCCACAGTGGGAGGAACATCCGTTGATCAATGCAGGAATTACAATTTCAGATATATTGTATTATCGGTGTTTGGTGCAGAGAGGATTAAAAGCCTGGGTTAGTAGGGTTTTTAAAGAATCCTGGGTTGAAAAACATTGGGAGCCAGGGGTGCAAGTGAAGCATCGTTAAAAAAAGCTGAAGCTAATGGGATGTTGTTTGGATGACGGGGATTCCCTGAAGTGTCAATTCGATTTCAGCTTCTAAGGTGGTGTCATTACCAGTGGTGGAGGAGGGAGGGTTTCCGATTTCTGGACCATTGGGATCTGCTCCTGGGCAGGTGGGACCTGTACAAGAAGGACGGGTTGCATCTAAACTAGAGGGGCACCAATATCCTGGCTGGGAGCTTTGCTAAATTCACTTGGGAGGATTTAAACTAATATGACAGGGGAGTGCGGACCAGAGCGTTAGCTTCGAAGGTGTCATAACGGAAGGGGAAATAGAGAACATAAATAGTAGAACATCCCCCTCAGGCAGAGCAAAAAAGGTGATGTGTGAGAAGGGAGGTGGTCAATGCAGGACTGAGGTGATTGTACGTTAATGCGCGCAGTATACGGAACAAGGTAAATGGGCTTGTTGTGCACAGTGAAATTGGCCGGTACGATGTTGTGGGCATCACAGAGACTTGGCTGCAAGGGGCTCAGGGCTGGGATCTAAATATACAAGGATGTGTGTCCTATCAAAAGGACAGATAGATGGGCAAAGGGGGAGGGGTTGCATTGTTAGTAAGGAATGAATTTAAATCAATAGCAAGGAGCGATATAGAATCAGAAGGTGTAGAATCTCTGTGGGTAGAGTTGAGGAATCGCAACGGTAAAAAGACCCTGATGGGACTTATGTACAGGCAGTAGTCAGGATGTGGGGCAGAAAATAAATCAGGAGATAGAAAAGGCATGTAAAAAAGGCAGTATCACAATAATCATGGGCGACTTCAATATGCAGGTGGACTGGGAAAATCAGGTTGGGAGTAGATCCCAAGGAAAGGAATTTGTGGAATGTTCAAGAGATTATTTTTTTGGAGCAGCTTGTGGCAGAGCCCACTAGGGAACAGGCAATTCTGGATTTGGTGATGTGTAATGAGGCAGATTTGATCAGGGAACTTAAGGTGAAGGAACCCTTAGGGAGCAGTGACCACAATATGATAGAATTTACCCCGCAGTTTGAGAGGGAGAAGCTGCAATCAGATGTAACGGTATAACAATTAAATAAGGGTAACTACAAAGACATGAGGGAGGAGCTGGCCAGAGTTGATTGGAGAAGGAGCCCAGCAGGGAAGACAGTGGAGGACAGGGAAGTCAGGGAGGACAGTGGAACAGCAATGGCAGGAGTTTTTGGGGGGGTTATTCTGGAGGCACAACAGAAATTCATCCCAAGGAGGAGGAAACATGCTGGGGGGAGGACAAGGTATCCATGGCTGACGAGGGAAGTCAAGGACAGCATAAAAGCTAAAGAAAAAGCAGACAAAGTGGCAAGGATTAGTGGGAAGCCAGAGGATTGGGAAGCCTGGAAAAGCGAGCAGAGGACAACCAAAAAAGCAATAAGTGGGGAGAAGAGTACGAGTGCAAGCTAGCTAGTAATATAAGAAAGATAGGAAGAGTTTTTTTCAATATATGAAAGGTAAGAGAGAGGCAGAAATAGACATTGGACCCCTGGAAAATGTGGCTGGAGAAGTAATAATAGTAAACAAAGAAATGGCAGACGGACTGAATAGTTAATTTGCATCAGTCTTCATGGTGGAAAACACCAGTGGGATGCCAGAGCTCCAGGTGAATCAGGGGGAAGAAGTGACTGTAGTGGCCATCACTAAGGAGAAGGTTCTGGGGAAACTGAAAGGTCTGAAGGTGGATAAGTCACCTGGACTGGATGGTTGATGAGACCATCAATTCACGCGACACGTGGTTAGAAGTGAACAGTGGTTTTAATCGTCTTACAACAGAGCCTGCCTGTGACGAGATGAACACTAGATGAACTGGCAGACAGGCTCCGACTGCTAAGCTTTATACAACCAGTAGGGGGGGGAGGAGTCATGGGCGGAGCCAAGGGTGGAGCCCAGTACAAACTTCCGTACATTCCCAGTACACCTCCCCCTAGGGGCAGAGCCGCGCAACTGCTCGTGTGCCGAGCTTACAGAGGCATGGTACAACATGTGTGATAACAGTGTGAATTATGCTAGTATGATTGGTGGTCGAGTTGTCCGTTGTGATCGGCGGAGCACCGGGGTTGCAGCCCCTTCTGGTGGCTGGATGATCACGGTCGGTTGGGGTACGATGGCGGACTCCGGGGGTGATTCTGTCCGAGCTTCATACCCGTCTGGTTCGACTGGGGAGTGGGGGCGCTGGGAGCTTGCGGGTGCGGGCGCGTGGAACATGTGTAGCGAACTGGTAGGCACGGGAGCGTGGGGCGCTGCGAGTTGGGTGGGATGTAGTGTGAGGGGTACCTCGGCGGTGGTAGTGGTGGGGTTTGATCCTGCAGGCGCTAGGTCCCGGAGGGATACAGTGTCCTGACGGCCGTCAGGGAACTCTATGAAGGCATATTGGGGGTTCAAGTGTAGTAGGGGCACTTTTTCCACAAGTGGGTCAGGTTTGTGTGCCCTGACGTGCTTCCTGAGGAGCACTGGGCCCGGTGTCTTCAACCATGCCGGGAGCGAAACCCCCATGGTAGTACCCCTGGGAAAGATAAAGAGCCGCTCCTGAGGGGTCTGATTAGTGGCGGTGCACAAGAAGGACCTAATAGCGTGGAGCGCGTCTGGGAGGACTTCTTGGCAATGGGAGATCGGGAGATTCCTGGACCAGGGGGTCAGTAGGACGGTCTTCCAGACCGTCACATTCTCCCTCTCCACCTGCCCGTTCCCCCTGGGGTTGTAGCTGGTAGTCTTGCTCGAGGCGATGCCCTTGTCGAGCAGGTACTGACGCAGCTCGTAGCTCATGAAGGACAAACCCCTGTCACTGTGTACATAGCTGGGGAAACTGTGTACATAGATGGGCAAGCTAATGGGGCTAAAGGTAGACAAGTCTCCTGGCCCTGATGGAATGCATCCCAGAGTGCTAAAAGAGATGGCTAGGGAAATTGCAGATGCACTAGTGATAATTTACCGAAATTCACTAGACTCTGGGGTGGTCCCGGTGGATTGGAAATTAGCAAACGTGACGCCACTGTTTAAAAAAGGAGGTAGGCAGAAAGCAGGAGATTATAGGCCAGTGAGTTTAACTTCGGTAATAGGGAAGATGCTGGAATCTATCATCAAGGAAGAAATTGCGAGGCATCTGGATAGAAATTGTCCCATTGGGCAGACGCAGCATGGGTTCGTAAAAGGCAGGTCATGCCTAAATAATTTAGTGGAATTTTTTGAGGACATTACCAGTGCAGTAGATAACGGGGAGCCAATGGATGTGGTATATCTGGATTTCCAGAAAGCCTTTGACAAGGTGCCACACAAAAGGTTGCTGCATAAGATAAAGATGCATGGCATTAAGGGTAAAGTAGTAGCATGGATAGAGGATTGGTTAATTAATAGAAAGCAAAGAGTTGGGATAAATGGGTGTTTCTCTGGTTGGCAATCAGTAGCTAGTGGTGTCCCTCAGGGATCCGTGTTGGGCCCACAATTGTTCACAATTTACATAGATGATTTGGAGTTGGGGACCAAGGGCAATGTGTTCAAGTTTGCAGATGACACTAAGATGAGTGGTAAAGCGAAAAGTGCAGAGGATACTGGAAGTCTGCAGAGGGATTTGGATAGGTTAAGTGAATGGGCTAGGGTCTGGCAGATGGAATACAATGTTGACAAATGTGAGGTTATCCATTTTGGTAGGAATAACAGCAAACGGGATTATTATTTAAACGATAAAATATTAAAGCATGCCGCTGTTCAGAGAGACTTGGGTGTGCTAGTGCATGAGTCACAGAAGGTTGGTTTACAAGTGCAACAGGTGATTAAGAAGGCAAATGGAATTTTGTCCTTCATTGCTAGAGGGATGGAGTTTAAGACTAGGGAGGTTATGTTGCAATTGTATAAGGTGTTAGTGCGGCCACACCTGGAGTATTGTGTTCAGTTTTGGTCTCCTTACTTGAGAAAGGACGTACTGGCGCTGGAGGGTGTGCAGAGGAGATTCACTAGGTTAATCCCAGAGCTGAAGGGGTTGGATTATGAGGAGAGGTTGAGTAGACTGGGACTGTACTCGTTGGAATTTAGAAGGATGAGGGGGGATCTTATAGAAACATTTAAAATTATGAAGGGAATAGATAGGATAGATGCGGGCAGGTTGTTTCCACTGGCGGGTGACAGCAGAACTAGGGGGCATAGCCTCAAAATAAGGGGAAGTAGATTTAGGACTGAGTTTAGGAGGAACTTCTTCACCCAAAGGGTTGTGAATCTATGTAATTCCCTGCCCAGTGAAGCAGTTGAGGCTCCTTCATTACATGTTTTTAAGGTAACGATAGATAGTTTTTTGACGAATAAAGGGATTAAGGGTTATGGTGTTCGGGCCGGAAAGTGGAGCTGAGTCCACAAAAGATCAGCCATGATCTAATTGAATGGCGGAGCAGGCTCGAGGGGCCAGATGGCCTACTCCTGCTCCTAGTTCTTATGTTCTTATGAAACTGAACAGGGTGAAGATACTATGCAGGGCCCTGATGACTGTGTGGGAGGTCATGTCGGGGCACAGGATATCAAAAGGGAATTGGGAGAACTCGTCGATGACATTTAGGAAGTACACATTCCGGTTAGTCGAGGGGAGTGGCCCTTTGAAATCGATAGCGAGGCGTTCAAAGGGCCTAGAAGCCTTGATCAGGTGGGCCCTATCTGGTCTATAGAAGTGCGGTTTGCACTCCGCGCAGATCGGGCAATCCCTGGTGACCGCTTTTACCTCCTCGGCGGAGAAAGGCAGATTTCGGGCTTTAATGTAGTGGGCGAGTCGGGTGACCCCCGGGTGGCAGAGGTCATTGTGGATGGCTTTTAAGCGGTCGCTCTGCGTTCTGGCGCACGTGCCACGGGACAGGGAATCTCGGGGCTCGTTGAGCTTCCCGGGTCGATACATAATATCGTAATTGTAGGTGGAGAGTTCGATCCTCCACCTCAGAATGTTATCATTTTTAATTTTGCCCCTTTGCGAGTTGTCGAACATGAAGGCAACCGATCTTTGGTCAGTGATGAGGGTGAACCTCCTACCTGCGAGGTAGTGCCTCCAGTGACGAATAGCCTCCACAATGGCTTGTGCTTCTTTCTCGATTGAGGAGTGTCGGAGTTCTGAAGCGGAGAGGGTACGGGAGAAAAATGCGACTGGTCTCCCTGCCTGGTTTAGTGTGGCTGCTAGAGCTACCTCTGAGGCATCGCTGTCAACCTGGAATGGAGTGGATTCATCCACCGCCCGCATGGCGGCTTTGGCGATGTCCTCCTTGATGCCAAAAAGGCACGGTGTACTGTACCCGTTGATTTGGACCGTCGTCATAAAGTTGTGGAGATGCTTTGGGTGCGATTGGTCCGGTGTGACTGCGTTGAATTGCGCGTCGGCGGCGGCTCGGTCAGCTGTGCTCGGGTGGCCCTGTGGTGAATGCCCGCTGAGATCGCAGTCTTCAATCAAATTTTCTGAGTTTGGAGAGGATGGAGCCCAAGATGGCCGCCCCCGTGGATCGCACGTGGCGGGCGGCGAGGAAGATGGCATCCAAGATGGTGGCCCCCATGAGTTGCACGTGGGTCGGCCGCGTGGTGGGGGCCGCCATATCGCACGTGGCAGGCGGGGGCGGAGTCGGGGTATAGGCCGCTGCGTTCCGGGGCCTACGGGCCTGCGAGTGTGGAGAGCGATTACTCTGTGCCGCGGGGAGGGTTAGGGGCTGGGGCCTTCCTTGCCAGGCACACTCTGGCGTAGTGACCTTTTCGCCCGCAGCTGCTGCAGGTCGCGTTGCGGGCCGGGCAGTGCTGCCGTGGGTGCTGGGGCTGGGCACAAAAGTGGCAGGCTGGGGCAGCATGGTGGCTGGGCGGCCGCGCGGCGCAGGCCTGGGGCAGTCACTGGCCGGGGACCCATGACGGGGTCGCGTAGTCCGCAGGAAACGAGGTGGGGCTACAAAATGAGACATTCATAGTTGTAGCGAGTTCAACAGTATCTTCTACATTTAGGGCCCCTTTCTCCAGCAGTCGCTGGCGCACGTAATTCGATCTAAGGCCTGCAACAAAGACATCGCGGACAGCAAGCTCTCTATGCTCTGTAGCAGTTACAGCCTGGTAATTACAGTCCCGGGATAAGGCTTTTAAGTCTCTGAGGAATTCTTCTAGCGATTGTGCGGGGCGCTGGCGGCGAGTAGTAAAAACGTGGCGCGCGTAGACCTCATTGATAGGCCTCACGTACATTCTATCGAGTAGGGCCAGGGCCTCTGTATATGAGCCGGTACAGTTTAGCTGAGTAGATATACGATGGCTCACCCTTGCGTGCAGGAGGCTGAGTTTCTGCTCCTCCGTCGTTTCTGTGCTGCTTGCTTCAGCCAGGTAGGCCTTAAAACATCGGAGCCAATGCGAAAAGATTTCTTTCGCCTCTGCATCCTGCGGGTCGAGTTCCAGTCAGTTAGGCTTGAGGGGTGATTCCACAGTCGTTCCTTACTGTTTCTTTAGACGATTAAATTGATGAGACCATCAATTCACGCGACACGTGGTTAGAAGTGAACAGTGGTTTTAATCGTCTTACAACAGAGCCTGCCTGTGACGAGATGAACTCTAGATGAACTGGCAGGCAGGCTCCGACTGTCAAGCTTTATACAACCAGTAGGGGGGAGGAGTCATGGGCGGAGCCAAGGGTGGAGCTCAGTACAAACTTCCGTACATTCCCAGTACACCTCCCCCTAGGGGCAGAGCCGCGCAACTGCTCGTGTGCCGAGCTTACAGAGGCATGGTACAACATGTGTGATAACAGTGTGAATTATGCTATTATGATTCACCACAATGGTCTACACCCCAGGGTCCTAAAAGAGATAGCTGAGGAAATTGTGGAGGCATTGGTGGTGATCTTTCAGGAATCACTGGAGGCAGGAAGGGTCCCACAGGACTGGAAATGTAACGCTACTGTTTAAGAAGGGAGAGAGGCAGAAGAAGGGAAACTATAGGCCGGTTAGCCTGACTTCGGTCATTGGCAAGATTTTAGAGTCTGTTATTAAAGATGAGATCATGGAGCACTTGCAAGTGCATGGTAAAATAGGACTGAGTCAGCACGGCTTTGTCAAGGGGAGGTCTTGTCTGACAAATCTGTTAGAATTCTTTGAGGAGGTAACAAGGAAGTTCGACAAAAGAGAACCAGTGGACGTGATTTATTTAGATTTCCAGAAGGCCTTTGACAAGGTGCCACATAGGAGACTGTTAAATAAGTGACGAGCCCATTGTGTTAAGGGTAAGATCCTGGCATGGATAGAGGATTGGCTGACTGGCAGAAGGCAGAGAGTGGGGATAAAGGGGTCTTTTTCAGGATGGCAGCCGGTGACTAGTGGTGTGTCCTCAGAGGGTCGGTGCTGGGACCACAACTTTTCACAATATACATTAATGATCTGGAAGAAGGAACTGAAGACAGCTATTGCTAAGTTTGCAGAAGATACAAAGATCTGTAGAGGGACAGGTAATATTGAGGAAGCAAGGGGGCTGCAGAAGGACTCGGACAAGCTAGGAGAGTGGGCAATGAAGTGGCAAATGAAATACAATGTGGAAAAGTGTGAGGTTATGCACTTTGGAAGGAGGAATTTAGGCATAGACTATTTTCTAAATGGGGAAATGCTTCAGAAAGCAGAAGCACAAAGGGACTTGGGAGTCCTTGTTCACGATTCTCTTAAGGTTAATGTGCAGGCTCAGTCAGCAGTTCGGAAGGCAAATGCAATGTTAGCATTCATGTCAAGAGGGCTAGAGTACAAGAACGGGGATGTACTTCTGAGGCTGTATAAGGCTCTGGTCAGACCCCATTTGGAGTATTGTGAGCAGTTTTGGGCCCCGTATCTAAGGAAGGATGTGCTGGCCTTGGAAAGGGTGCAGAGGAGGTTCACAAGAATGATCCCTGGAATGAAGAACTACTGTACAAGGAACGGTTGAGGACTCTGGATCTGTACTTCGTTAGAGTTTAGAAGGATGAGGGGGGATATTATTGAAACTTACAGGATACTGCGAGGCCTGGATAGAGTGGACATGGAGAGGATGTTTCCACTTGTAGGGAAAAACTAGAACCAGAGGGCATCATCTCAGACTAAAGGGACGACCCTTTAAAACAGAGATGAGGAGGAATTTCTTCAGCCAGAAGGTGGTGAATCTGTGGAACTCTATGCCGCAGAAGGCTGTGGAGGCTAAATCACTGAGATGTGAATGGCGGAGCAGACACAATGGGCCGAGTGGTGTTTTAGTTGAGTGTTAGTTGGAGGTACGAACAAAGTCAAGCATCTCAGTTCAGTTGAAAGATATTGTGTAAATCGATTAGCAGTTTGTTTCCAAGCAGTTCAGAAGCGTGTAATTAGAAGATGAGCTGAAACAGCTTCTGAAGAAATACAGCAAATAGAGTTTCTGCATAGTTCTGACAGGATTCAGATTGATTCTTGAAAGAAGTGGCACAAGATCTCTTTCTCAAAGTAAAGCATCCAGACATCATTGTAAAGCAGATATTCCTGAGCACTAACCATATTTAACAATGGATAAAGAACTGAGGTGATTTTTGTTGTTTGAGTGGGAATAAAGATAGCAGTTAAGGGGGACTGTATTCACTGCAGATTAGCATTGTTTAGCGGGTAATTGTAAACTTCTTTCTTGTGTGATGTTAAAGATATTTCAATACAGTGTTAGTAATAAAGTTTGTTTTTACTATAACCACATTCCTATTTGGTGTGAAATCACTCCTGCTAACAAAATTAAAATAAAATATTGGGATTTCTGTCCAATATCCTAGCCAGGGGCAGCACAGTCGCACAGTGGTTAGCACTTCTGCTTCATAACTCCAGGGTCCTGCTGGGTCACTGCTTGTGCGGAGTCTGCAGGTTCTCCCCGTGTCTGCGTGGGTTTCGTCCGGGTGCTCCGGTTTCCCCCCCACAAGTCCAAAGATGTGCAGGTCAGAGTGTTCAAAAAGGTTGGGTGGGGTTGCGGGGATAGGGTGAAGATGTGGGCTTGGGTTGGGTGCTCTTTTCAAGGGCCGGTGCAGACTTGATGGGTCGAATGGCCTCCTTCTGCACTGTAAATTCTATGATTGTTGGGTTCCAGGATTGTCAGACACAGCCCAGTACAGTATACCACTGCAAAGAGGATACTAAGGGGACAGTGCCGTGGTGCCTCAACAGAGACTAAAACACTGCCTCCCCGTGGAAGACCCGACTACAACAAGGAAGGCACTCAGGAAGCCACCATACAAGACCACTTGGAGGAGGGCGGATATTTCCAAGCATTTCCCCATTTAGAAAATAGTCTATGCCTCCATTCCTCCTTCCAAAGTGCATAACCTCACACTTTTCCACGTTATATTCCACCTGCCACTTCATTGCCCACTCTCCTAGCCTGTCCAATTCCTTCTGCAGCCCCCCTGCTTCCTCAATACTACCTGTCCCTCTACCGATCTTTATGTCACCTGGAACCTTAACAACAATGCCTTCAGTTCCTTCCTCCAGATCATTTACGTATATCGTGAAAAGTTGTGGTCCCAGCACAGACCCCTGAGGGTCGTTGATCATTGAGAAACCCTCAGGATCTCGCAAAAGCGCCATCGAACAAAGCACCTTCACCTCCGCCACACCATCACCTCAAGGTCCAGGCAGCAAGGAACCTGGGGAAGGGATGACTTGACAGGTACAGCCGTCTCCGACCCCTCATGATGAGCATCGAAGACAGGATAACATAAGACTGGTGGGAGGGGTATCGACCGACACCAGACCTCGAAGACCAGATACAAAGTGCTCCAGCAAACCTGAAACATTGAGCCTTCAAATCGGGATTGCAAGAGCATGGTGATGTGTTGGGTAAGCTGGGTCTGCGAGGACTGCGTTTACCACAGCAGTGAGAGAGACAGGCTTCCAACACTTGAAGAAATGCAACTCTATTTTATTGAACTATGAACTATTAAACATACTTGAACTGTGGGTTGACACTATGCGGAGTTGACTGGAGACCGGAGGCTAACCTGACCAGACTAACTGACTACCACATGGTGGATGTTCTAGTTGTTGCTCACGAGCTCTGACTGTCTCAGAGGCTGCATCCCAAGAGAGCGGGAAAACTCGTGCCCTCTGGCTTTATAGTGGCCGTGTCCTGTCTGCTGATTGGCTGCTGTGTTCTGTGTGTTCATTGGTCATCCTGTGTGTCAATCAATGTCTGTCTGTGCACCATCATATACCTGGATGTATATTATGACACATGGCAGCCAACTCAAAATCAGAACCCCTCCTCCACACCCTCTTCCAACTCTTCCTCCCACTTTGCCTTGATCCCTTCCAGTGATGCCTTCTCCTCTTCCAAAATAGCCCCGTAAACCGCTGATACTAACCCCCCCCCCCCCCCCCCCTTCTCCAGTCCCCCTGTCGTCAGCACCTCCTCCAGCAATGTGGAAGCCGGCTCTACTGGGAAGCTCTGTATCTCCTTTCTGGCAAAATCTCGAACCTGCATAGATCTAAACATTTCCCCTGCTCCAGCCCATACTTCGCTCCCAGCTCCTTCAATCCTGCAAACCGACCCCCAAGAAACAAACCTTTTAGTGTCCTAATTCCTTTCTCCTCCCATCGCCGTAAATTCCAGAAGTTTAGTTAAAAAGGACCTTTGCCAGTGAGCGGAACAGAGGTTTCTGAAAAGGCAAGAATCTGCAATCAGTTTCCTGGAGGATATCTTTCTCAAAGTGGTTTATCCGAGGCATCACTTACCAGCAAGTATTCCTGAGTCTGCTGACTGAATTTTAAAGTGGATTGTGGTCTGAGATGGGTTTTGCTTGAGTGAAGATAAAAGATAGCAGGTAGGAATTAGTGCTTCATTGTCATTGTGAAGCATTGTTCAATGGGTAAATATAAGCATTTTCCTTTTGCGATGTTAAAAATATTTAAATCCTGTGTTAGCAATAAAGTTTGTTTTATAGAGTCATAGAAGTTTACAGCATTAAAAGCGGCCCGTCGGCCCAATTTGTCCATGCTGCCCAGTTTCTATCACTAAGCTAGTCCCAATTGCCCACATTTGGCCCATATCCCTCTATACCCATCTTACCCATATAATTATCTAAATGCTTTTTAAAAGACAAAATTGTACCCGCCTCTACTACTGCCTCTGGCAGCTCATTCCAGATGCTCACCACCCTCTGTGTGAAAAAAAATTGCCCCTCTGGACCCTTTTATATCTTCCCCCTCTCACCCTAAACCTATGCCCTCGAGTTTTAGACTCTCCTGTCTTTGGCAAAAGATGTTGACAATCTAACTCCTGCTCCTCATTGTTTTATAGACCTCTATAAGATCACCCCTAAGCCTCCTAGGCTCCAGGGAAAAAAAGTCCCAGCCCACCCAGCCTCTCCTTATAACTCAGACCATCAAGTCTTAGTAACATCCGAGTAAATCTTTTCTGCACTCTTTCTAGTTTAATAACTCAAGTTATTAATAATAATATTTCCATAATAGGGTGACCAGAACTGTACACAGTATTCCAAGCGTGGCCTAACTAATGTCTGGTACAACTTCAGCAAGACGTCCCAACTCCTGTATTCAATATTCTGACCAATAAAACTGAGCATACTGACTGCCTTCTCCACCACCCTGTCCACCTGCAACTCCCCCTACCAGGAGCTATGAACCTGTATTTCTAGATCTCTTTGTTCTGTAACTCTCCCCAACTCCCTCCCATTAACTGAGTAGGTCCTGCCCCGATTTGATCCACAATGCCAATTCGAATGCCAAAGTGTTCAGATGGATGTTGGTTAATATACCATGTCCCTATTCCTTTGTCAAATCACTCCTAGTATCCTTGCCTCACAGTTTGACAAAACTAAACTAAAATATTGGGGTTTCTAGTATCCTAGCCACTTTTGGGGTCCAGTGCAGGATTGTAATACAGCAAAGTGAGCAGCATAAACCTGCGCCACAGAGCCGAGATCATCGTCCATCACGTCATTCGCAATGGCAGCCACCATCTTGATGCTGACAGGACCGTCGAGGTGTAGACCCGCTCTCGAGCAACACCGCCACTGCAAGCTGGGCCCCACATCATCGCCAACGTCCAGTCAGGATCATCCAGTAACATTTAAACAAAATACATCTCCCTAAAAAGTCATTATGGGATGTGCATGAGGACAAAATGAAGGATCAAAAGTCGAGCAGAGCCAGAGCCCACAAAAACGCAAGCACTCCCGGGCTCACATCACGTGACCCACTCTTCACCCCAGCCCAGCCTTTTTTTGCTCCTCCCTAATTGCCCCTTGAGAAGGTGGTGGGTGAGCCGCCATCTTGAACCGGCTGCAGTCCCTGTGTGGTGTGGGTAACACCCACAGTGCTGTCAGGGAGGGAGGGCCAGGATTGTGACCCAGCGACAGTGAAGGAACGGCCGATATATTTCCCAGTCAGGATGGTGAGTGTGGGGCTCGGAGGGGGGGAACTTGCAGGTGGTGGAGTTCCCCATGTGTCTGCTGCCCCCTTGTCCTTCTAGATGGTAGAGGTGGTGGGTTTGGAAGGTGCTGTCGAAGGAGCCTTGGTGAGTGGCTGCGGTGCATCTTGTAGATGGTACACACACTGCTGCCGCTGTGCGTCGGTGGTGGAGGGAGTGAATGTTTGTGGATGGGGTGCCGATCAAAGCGGGGCTGCTTTGTCCTGGCTGAAAATATGATTGGCTGTAAAATTATTATTTTGGCCAAGCAGCACAACAGTAGATTGAATTAATTTCAGTCCATTCGAAAAAAAGATCTGCTCTTCAAAGATATATTGTGCAAATTATACGAGATGTTTGTAGTTGAATTGAACGTCTTAGATCATCACTCACTGACAAGAGGCATTGATTGGACAATAGCTGGAAACGCTGAGCTGGAATGTTCTTTTGGGAGTGAAACTGTTTCTCCTTAACTCTGACGTAGTCCATTCGGATTAAAGGCAATACCAGGCTAAATTACATTGAATGTGGAGCATAGAATGAGGCCATTCAGCCCATCCAATCCATGCCAGTGTTTATTTTTCACTTGATCCTCCTCCCATGCTTTCTCATCTGACTCATCAGTGTATCCGTCTGTTTATATTTCCCTTGTGTTCATCCAGCTTGCCCATACCATACATGTATCGATGTTGTTCACCAATCCCTGTGGTTCAGAGTTGCACATTCCCACCACTCTCTTACGGGCAGCACGGTAGCACAAGTGGATAGCTCTGTGGCTTCACAGCGCCAGGTTCGATTCTCCGCTGGGTCACTGTCTGTGCGGAGTCTGCATATTCTCCCCGTGTCTGCGTGGGTTTCCTCCGGGTGCTCTGGTTTCCTCCCACAGTCCAAAGACGTGCAGGTTAGGTGGATTGGCCGGGATAAATTGCCCTTAGTGTCCAAAAAGGTTAGAAGGGGTTATTGGGTTACAGGGATAGGGTGGAAGTGAGGGCTTAAGTGGGTTGGTGCAGACTCAATGGGCCGAATGGCCTCCTTCTGGGTGTAGATTAATTTGTTCTTAATCTAGGACAAAAGTTCGGCACATCGTGGGCCGAAGTGCCCGTTCTGTGCTGTATTTTTTCTATGTTCTGCACTGTATGTTCTATGTTCTGATAAAGACGTTTATCCTCAAGTCCCGATTAGATTTATCAGTCACTATATTACATTAATGGCCCCAAGCTACATGAGGAAATATTCCCTCTGTGTCTGTCAAAACCTGTAATCACTTTTCTGCCAAAGTGGGTGGGTTGATGTGTGTGTGTGTGTTTGTGAGGGGGGGGGGGGGGGGGGGGGAGCAAGAATGCTTGTCAAATGATTATCAAAACCACTTAACCGTGAATTTTCTCAAGATATTTTCAGCATATGCAGATGGCTAGGGCAGTCACCTTCCCCTCTGCTGTTCAGCTCTTATGTCCATGTTTGAACAAGGCTGTAATGAGGTTATAACTGAAGACTCGTGCTCCAGAACCTGCCACACCCCTAGCCAAGCTGTTCCAGTACAGCGGGTACACTGGCATCTACCTGGCAATGTGGGAAATTGCCCTGGTATGTTCTGTACACACGAAACAGGACAAACCCAGGGCGGCACAGTGGTTGGCACTGCTGCTTCAGTGTGAGGCCCCGGGTCCAATCCCGGCCCCGGATCACTGCTCGTGTGGAGTTTGCACATTTTCCCCATGTCTGTGTGGGTCTCCCCTCACAGCACGGTAGCATTGTGGAAAGCACAATTGCTTCACAGCTCCAGGGTCCCAGGTTCGATTCCGGCTTGGGTCACTGTCTGTGCGGAGTCTGCCCGTGTCTGCGTGGGTTTCCTCCAGGTGCTCCGGTTTCCTCCCACAGTCCAAAGATGTGCAGGTTAGGTGGATTGGCCATGATAAATTGCCCTTCGTGTCCAAAATTGCCCTTAGTGTTGGGTGGGGTTACTGGGTTATGGGGATAGGGTGGAGGTGTTGACCTTGGGTAGGGTGTTCTTTCCAAGAGCCGGTGCAGACTCGATGGGCCGAATGGCCTCCTTCTGCACTGTAAATTCTATGAAAAAAAAATTCTATGAATCTCAAAGATGTGCAGGCTAGGTGGATTGGCCACACTTACAATTGGCCCTTAATTGGAAAAATCTAATTGGGTACTTTAAAAATTAAAAATAAAGAAACAGGGCAAATCCAACCCAGCCAATTACCGCTCAGTCTGCTCTCCATTATCAGCAAAGTGACGAAGGAGTCATCGACAGGAGACTCTTACTCAGCAATAACCTGCTCACGGATGCTCAGTTTGGGTTCCGCCAGGGTCACTCAGCTCCTGTCCTCATTCCAGCCTTAGTTCAACATGGGAAACATGGATAAAAGAGCTGAATGCCAGAGGTGAGGTGAGAGTGACTGCCTTTGACATCAAGGCAGCATTTGACCGAGTATGGCATCAAGGAGCCCCAGCTAAACTGGAGTCGATGGGAATCAGGGGGAAAACTCTCCGCTGGTTGGAGTCATACCCGGCACAAAGGAAGATGGTTGTGGTGGTTGGAGGTCAATCATCTCAGCTCCAGGACATCACTGCAGGAGTTCTTTAGGGTAGTGTCCTCGACCCAACCATCTTCAGCTGCTTCATCAATGACCGCCCTCCCATCATAAGGTCAGGAGTGTGGATGTTTGGGGATAACTGCACAATGTTCAGCTCCATTCGCAACTCCTCAGATAATGAAGCAGTCTGTGTCCAAGTGCAGCAAGACCTGGACAATATCCAGGCTCGGGCTGACAAGTGGCAAGTTACATTCGTTCCACACAAGTGTCAGGCAATGATCATCACCTACAAGAGAGGATCTAACCATCGCCCCCGCATTCAATAGCATTACCATCGCTGAATCCCCCACAATCAACATCCTGGGGTTACCATTGATCAGAAACTAAACTGGACCCAGCCATATAAATACTGTGGCTATTAGGGAGGCCAAAGACGAGGAATCCTACAGCGAATAACTCACCTCCTGACTCCCCCCCAAAGCCTGTCCACCATCTACAAGGCACAAGTCAGGAGTGTGATGGGATTCTCTCCACTTGCCTGGATGAGTGCGGCTCCGACAACACTCGAGAAGCTCGACACCATCCTGGACAAAGCAGCCCCGCTTTGATCTGCACCCCATCCACAAACATTCACTCCCCCCACCACCGACGCACAGCGGCAGCAGTGTGTGTACCATCTACAAGATGCACCGCAGCCACTCACCAAGGCTCCTTCCACAGCACCTTCCAAACCCACCACCTCTACCATCTAGAAGGACAAGGGGGCAGCAGACACATGGGGAACTCCACCACCTGCAAGTTCCCCCCCTCCGAGCCCCACACTCACCATCCTGACTGGGAAATATATCGGCCGTTCCTTCACTGTCGCTGGGTCACAATCCTGGCCCTCCCTCCCTGACAGCACTGTGGATGCACCTACACCTCAGGGACTGCAGAGGTCCAAGAAGGCAACTCACCACCAGCTTCTGAAGGATACTAAGGATGGATAGTAAATGCTGGCCTAACCAACGACCCGTAAATGAATAAAACAAAGAGCTGAGTGACCCTGGCGGAACCCACACTGAGTGTCCATGAGCAGGTTGTTGCTGAGTAAGTGTTGCTTGATAGCACTGTGGAGGACTCCTTCCATCACTTTGCTGATGATGGAGAGTAGACTGAAAGGTTGGTAATTGGCTGGGTTACATTTGTCCTGATTTTTGTGTAGAGGACGCACTGGACACATTTCCACATTGCCGGGTAGATGCCAGTGTTGTAGTTGTATTGGAACACCTTGGCTAGGGGTGCGGCAAGTTCTGGAGCACAAGTCTTCAGGACTATTGCTGGAATATTGTTAGGGCCCATTGCCTTTACAGAATCCAGTGCCTTCAGCCTTCTCTTGCTATCACGTGGAGTGAATTGAATTGGCTAAAGGTGGACTTCTGTGATGGTGGGGACCTCCGAAGGAGACCGAGGTGGATCATCCACTCAGCACTTCTAACTGGGCCCACAGCGCCTCATAGATGCTAAATCTGCTCAAAGTCTATCCCCTTTAGCACGGTGGCAGTGCCACACAACATGACGAGGGTATCCTCAATGTGAACACAGGACTCCATCTCCACAAGGATGGTGGTCACTCCTACCGATCTCTCATGGACAGATGCATCTGAAACAGATATCTTAAAGAACAAAGAAAAGTACAGCACAGGAACAGGCCCTTCGGCCCTCCAAGCACGTGCCGACCATGCTGCCCGACTAAACTATAATCTTCTACACTTCCTGGCTCCGTATCCCTCTATTCCCATCCTATTCATGTATTTGTCAAGATGCCCCTCAAATGTCACTATCGTCCCGGCTTCCACCACCTCCTCCGGCAGCGAGTTCCAGACACCCACTACCCTCTGTCGCAGGGGCTGTTTAGTACAGGGCTAAATCGCTGGCTTTGAAAGCAGACCAAGCAGGCCAGCAGCACGGTTCGATTCCCGTAACAGCCTCCCCGAACAGGTGCTGGAATGTGGCGACTAGGGGCTTTCCACAGTAACTTAATTTGAAGCCTACTCGTGACAATAAGCCATTTTCCCTTTTTTCACTTTCACTGTGTAAAAAAACTTGCCTCGTACATCTACCTTGCCCCTCGCACCTTAAACCTATGCCCCCTAGTAATTGACCCCTCTACCCTTGGGAAAAAGCCTCTGACGATCCACTCTGTCTATGCCCCTCATAATTTTGTAGACCTCTATCAGGTCGCCCCTCAACCTCCGTCGTTCCAGTGAGAACAAACCGAGTTTATTCAACCGCTCCTCATAGCTAATGCCCTCCGTACCAGGCAACATCCTGGTAAATCTCTTCTGCGCCCTCTCTAAAGCCTCCACATCCTTCTGGTAGTGTGGCGACCAGAATTGAACACTATACTCCAAGTGTGGCCTAACTAAGGTTCTATACAGCTGCAACGTGACTTGTCAATTCTTATACTTAATGCCCCGGCCAATGAAGGCACGCATGCCTTCTTGACTACCTTCTCCACCTGTGTTGCCCCTTTCAGTACACCTAGATCTCTCTGACTGTCAATACTCTTGAGGGTTCTACCATTCACTGAAGACAAGGGCTTGTCTTGCTGGTGTGGCAGGACATACCCAGGGATGGTGATAGTGGTGTCTGGGATGTTATCTGGAAGGTACGATTCCGTGAGTATGACTATGTCAGGCTGTTGCTTGACTAGTCTATGGGGCAGTTCCCTCAAATTTTGGCACAAGTCCCCAGATGTTAGTAAGTACGAATTTGCAGTTAGGTTCGCCACCTAACCTGCACTATTGTCATTTCCTAGCCCAATGTAGCATGGTCTGTCCAGTTTCATTCCTTGTTGTTCTTTGGCAGCCAAAACAAGTGGGCAGATTATTATCTGAATGGCCATAAATTAGGAGAGGGGAATGTGCAACGAGACCTAGGTGCCCTCGTACACCAGTCACTGAAGGTAAAGAAGGTAAATGGTATGCTAGCCTTCATTGCGAGCGGATTCGAGTACAGGAGCAGGGATATCTTGCTGCAATTATATAATAATAATCTTTATTATTGTCACAAGTGTGGTGATGTGCATCACTGCAAATATACAAGGGGTTAATGTAAATACATGTAGACTAGCTAGACACTGGAGGGAGTACCAGAGACATGACACACAAACATTCAACCAATAGAACAGTTAGATAGGACACGATACACACAGAGATGACACGACCACAGGAGGGCATTACACCAACCCATATATAAAGGACACCACACACATGATCTGCCTCTTTCCAGTGGAGACAGTCAGTGAGTAGAGACACAGGGTTGATTCAATATCACTCCCACCACGTGGATTGTAGCAGACTGGTTAGTCAGTCTGGGTAGCTATAGAAGGATTAACAGTAGTGTCGAACCCAAGTTATAGAAGTGTATATCGTTTAATAAACGTGTTGAAGTTATCTCCACGTCTGAACCTTCCTTCGTCAAGTGCACCACAAGGAAGCCACTTATGCCACACCTCGAGCATAACGAGACAACAAGTAGGCTGACATTAACACTGCAATGAAGTTACTGTGAGAATCCCCCAGTCGCCACATTCCGGCGTCTGTCCGGGTCACAGAGGGAGAATTCAGAATGTCCAAATCCACTTCTCTTTGCGTCCAAGGCTCCTTCACGTTCCTCGTCTCAGTGGGACAAAACTATCCAGCACTTAAGTGGCATGAATGTAACTTTCACTTGCCAGCCCAATATATATATAGATAGAGTGAAAAGTTGCATCTTCGCTACCATAGAATTTACAGTGCAGAAGGAGGCTATTCGGCCCATCGAGCCTGCACCGGCTCTTGGAAAGAGCACCCCTACCCAAGGTCAACACCTCCACCCTATCCCCACAACCCAGTAACCCCACCCAGCACTAAGGGCAACTTTACACGAAGGGCAATTTTGGACACTAAGGGCAATTTATCACGGCCAATCCACCTAACCCGCACATCTTTGGGCTGTGGGAGGAAACCGGAGCACCCGGAGGAAACCCACGCACACACGGGGAGGACGTGCAGACTCCGCACAGACAGTGACCCAAGCCGGGAATCGAACCTGAGACCCTGGAGCTGTGAAGCAATTGTGGTATCCACAATGCTACCGTGCTGCCCTTAATGGCTATGGATATCGATATAAATAGAGACAAAGTTGTACCCACTATTTTTTCTCTCCTTGCAAAGGAAATGTCACTTCAATTTTATTTTTCTGCTTTGAGCTCTGCAGCTAACAGCTCAGCGTCTTGTAACAGAGAAAAACGTGTCGCTGCAAATTCAATGACAACATCCTTATAATCCACCTTCACTCCAAGTTCAATGACAACATCCTTATAATCCACCTTCCCTCCAAGTTCAATGACAACATCCTTATAATCCACCTTCCCTCCAAGTTCAATGTTGCTATAATCGCCACCTTATTTAGTGCGTCCTACCCATGCATATAACTGTAATGTAGGTAACAAAGGTATGGGCCCAGAGGGGTCACATGTCAATTCCGGTAGTCGTCGATAACCTGGACAAGCACGTCTTTCGGGACGTGTGGGAGGAAACCGGAGCACCCGGAGGAAACCCACGCAGACAAGGGGAGAATGTGCAGACTCCGCACAGACAGACGGGAATCGAACCCGGGACCATGGCGCTGTGAAGCAACAGTGCTAACCACTGTGCTACTGTAGGGTTTTGGTGAGGCCACACCTGGAGTATTGTGAGCAGTTTTGGTCTCCATATCTGAGGAAGGATGTTGTTGCTGTGGAGGGAGTGCAGCGAAGGTTTACCAGACTGATTCCTGGGATGGCGGGACTGACGTATGAGGAGAGATTGACTAGGTTAGGATGGTATTCGCTGGAATTCCGAAGAATGAGGGGGGGGGATCTCAGAAATCCATAAAATTCTAATAGGACTAGACAGGGTAGATGCAGGAAGGATGCTCCCGATGGTGGGGGTGTCCAGAATCAGGGGTCACAGTCTGAGGATTCAGGATAAACCATTTTGGACAGAGATAAGGAGACATTTATTCACTCAAAAGAATGGTGGGCCTGTGGAATTTGCTACTGCAGGCAGTAGGTGAGACCAAAATGTATGTTTTCAAGACGCAGTTACGGGCAGCACGGTAGCACAAGTGGCTAGCACTGTGGCTTCTCAGCGCCAGGGTCCCAGGTTCGATTCCCCGCTGGGTCACTGTCTGTGTGGAGTCTGCACGTTCTCCCCGTGTCTGCGTGGGTTTCCTCCGGGTGCTCCGGTTTCCTCCCACAGTCCAAAGATGTGCAGGTTAGGTGGATTAGCCATGATAAATTGCCCTTAGTGTCCAAAAAGGCTGGGTGGGGGTTACTGGGTCACGGGGATTGGGTGGAGGAGTGGGCTTGGCTGGGATGCTCTTTCCAAGTCCTGGTGCAGACTCGATGGGCTGAATGGCCTCCTTCTGCACTGTAGATTCTATAGCGGATCAAAGGATATGGGGGAAAGTGGGATTAGGCTATTCAGTTGGATGATCAGCCATGAACATCATGCACGGCGGAGCAGGCTCGAAGGGCTGAATGGCCTCCTCCTGCTCCTATTTTCTCTGTTTCGGTAGTATGTTGACAGACTTGCCGGGCATTACACGGGTACTTAACAGTCAACCGCGTTGCAGGGAAGATGTAAAAGATCCCACCATTCTCGAGTGATAGAATTGAAAAGCGGAGAGGTTATGTTCAACTTGTTTAGAACCAGGGGTGGACTACACTGGGAGGAAGGTAAACATTTGTGATCTCCATAAAAAAGGAAATAGAGGCATTGGAGAAGGTGCAACAGAGATTCACCAGAATAATACCAGAACTGAGAGCATGTAACCCCCTGTAGTGGTGGTGTCGCTGGACCCATGATCCAAAGACTCAGGGTAAAGCTCTGGGGGCCCAGGTTCAAATCCCACCATGGCCGATGGTGAAAATTGAATTCAATAATGATCCGGAATTTAAAGAGGCACAGTGGTTAGCACTGCTGCCTCACAATGCCGGGGACACGGGTTTCATTCTAACCTCGGGTTTGCGTGGGTATCCACCGGGTGCTCCGGAGGCCTCCAAATGTCTGCAGGTTTGGTGGATTGGCCATGCTGAAAATGCCCCTTGAGTGTCCAAAGATGTGCAGGTTAGGTGGGGTTACGGGGACAGGGTAGGGGTGTGGGGTTCTTCCAGAGGGCCGGCGCAGACTTGATGGGCCGAATGGCCTCCTTCTGCACTGTCGAGATTCTATAGAAGAGCGTGAAAGCCAACGTCGATTGTCGTTAAAACCCAGCCTGTTAATGAATATCCTTTCGGGAAGGAAATCTGCCGTCCTTACCTGGTCTGGTCTCCATGCGAGTCCAGACCCACGGCCTTACACGCCCCCTGAAATGGCTCAGTAAGCCTCTCAGAAAGGAGAGAAACTGGACGGAGCACCCGGCATCGAACCCAGGCACCGGAAACGACAATGGCAAACCCAGCCCTGCCGACCGTGCAAAGTCCTCCTCACTGGCATCTGGGGCCAAATGTGGGACAGCGGTCTCACAGACCAGTCAAGTAACAGCCTGGCATAGTCATACTCACAGAATCACACCTTACAGACAACGTCCCCCACGATCACCATTCCTCGGTTTGTCCCATCCCACAGCAGGACATGCCAGTACAGGTGGCGACACAGAGGTATACAGTCGGGAGGGAGTTGCCCTGGGAGTCCTCAACAACGACTCCAGACTGCGTGAGGTCTCATGGCTTCAGCTTAAACATGGGTAAGGAAACCGCCTGCTGATTACCACGTCCCGACCACCATTAGCTGATGAATCAGTCCTCCTCCATGTTGAACACCTCTTGGCGGAAGCACTGAGAGTGGGAAGGGTGCAGAATACGCTCGAGGTGAGAGACTTCAATGTCCATCACCAAGAGTGGCTTGGTAGTACCACCACAGCGAGCTGGCCAAGTCTTAAAGGACATAACTGCGTGCCTGGGACTGCAGCAGGTGGTGAGGGAACCAACAAGAGGAAAAACCTCATCCTCACCAACCTAGCTGCCGCAAATATATCTGTCCATAACAATATTGGTAGAAGTGACCACCGCACAGTCCTTGTGGAGACAAAGTCCCGTCTTGACATTGAGGATACCCTCCATTGTGTTGTGTGGCAGTACCACTGTGCTAAATGAGATAGCCTTCAAACATATCGAGCAACTCAAGACTGGGCATCCACGAGGCGCTGTGGGCCATTAGCAGCAGCAGAATTGTATTCAACCACAATCTGCAACCTCATGGCCCGGCATATCCCCCACTCTACCATTACCACCAAGCCAGGGAATCAACCCTGGTTCAATGAAGAGTGTAGAAGGGCATCCTAAGAGCAGAGGATGAGACTCCACAAATATCCCCATCCTCGACGATGGAAGAGCTCAGCATATACGTGCAAAAGATAAGGCTGAAGCATTTGCAATAATCTTCAGCCAGAAGTGCCGAGTGGATGATCCACCTCCATGTCCCCAACACCACAGATGTCAGTCTTAAACCAATTTGATTCACTCTACAAGATATCAAGAAACAGCTGTAGGGGGCAGCACGGTGGCCAAGTGGTTAGCACAGCTGCCTCACGGCGCCGAGGTCCCAGGTTCGATCCCGGCTCTGGGTAACTGTCCGTGTGGAGTTTGCACATTCTTCCCGTGTCTGCGTGGGTTTCGCCCCCACAACCCAAAAATGTGCAGAGTAGGTGTATTGGCCACGCTAAATTGCCCCTTAATTGGAAAAAATAATTGGATAATCTAAATTTATATTAAAAAAAAGAAACAGCTGTAGGCACTGGATCCTGCGAAGGTTATGGGCCCCTGACAATGTTCTGGCAATAGTACCGAAGACTTGTGTCCCAGAACTTGCCGCACCCCTAGCCAAGCTGTTCCAGTACAGTGACAACACTGGCATCTACCCGGCAATGTGGAAAATAGCCCCAGGTGTGTCCAGTACACAAGAAGCAGGATAAATCCAATCCAGCCAATTAGTGCCCTATCAGTCTACCCTCCATCATCAGCACAGTGATGGAAGGGGTCATCAAAAATGTTAGCAAGCGGCACTTACTCAGCAATAACCTCCTCACTTATGCTCAGGCTGGGTTCCTCCAGGATCATTCAGCACCTGACCAGTTACTCATGTAATTGTTTCTCCGGCACCCAAATGTATATGTAAACAGATGCCGACTTATGTGTAAAAAATAATTCTGCTAACTGTACAGAGTTGCTGTTGTTGAGCGAGTGCACAATATCCTACCATTTTTGGGGGTTTTTTTCTTCTCTTCTATATATAAATTATGTGTACATAACTGTAAATATACTTTGTTCAAAAACCCAATAAAAAACATTTATAGGGCATCACGGTGGAGCAGTGGGTTAGCCCTGCTGCCTCACGGCGCCGAGGTCCCAGGTTCGATCCCGGCTCTGGGTCACTGTCCGTGTGGAGTTTGCACATTCTCCCTGTGTCTGCGTGGGTTTCACCTCCACAACCCAAAAGATGTGCTGGTTAGGTGGATTGGCCACGCTAAATTGCCCCTTAATTGGAAAAAATGAATTGGGTACTCTAAATTTATTTTTTTAAACATTTTTTTTAAAAATAGGTGTTCTTTCGGAGAGTCGGTGCAATGTAGATGGGCTGAATGGCCTCCTTCTGCACTGTAGGGATTTTATCTATGAAATAAATTTTGGACCAAACCCAAATTTACCCAAAATTGCAAACAAAGTCAGTAGGGAAGCCATGAGAGCCTGGGGCCTTACCAATGCAGTTTGTTATCTGGTACTACCAAGCTAAATAGGATAGATTTCGAACAGATCTAGCAACTCAAGACTGGGCATCCATGAGTTGCTGTGGGCCATCAGCAGCAGGTGAATTGTATTCAACCACAATCTGTAACCTCATACCCGACATATACCCCACTCTACCATTACCACCAAGCCACAGGGTCAACCCTGGTTCAATGAAGAGTGCAGGAGAGCATTCCAGGAGCAACATCAAGCATGCTGAAAAATGATGTGTCAACCTGGTGAAGCTACAACACAGGACTGCCTGTGTGCCAAACAGCATTAGCATCAAGTAATAGACAGAGCTGAGCGATTCCACAATGAACGCAACAGATCTAAGCTCTGTAATCCTGCCACATCCAGCCGTGAATGGTGGTGAACAATTAAACTCACTGGAGGAGGAGGCTCCACAAATATCCCATCCTCAATGATGGAGGAGCCCAGCTTATCTGTGCAAAAAACAAGGCTGAGGCATTCGCAACAATCTTCAGTCATAGAACATAGAACAGTACAGCACAGAACAGGCCCTTCGGCCCTCAATGTTGTGCCGAGCCATGATCACCCTACTCAAACCCACGTATCCACCCTATACCCGTAACCCAACAACCCCCCCCTTAACCTTACTTTTATTAGGACACTACGGGCAATTTATCATGGCCAATCCACCTAACTCGCACATATTTGGACTGTGGGAGGAAACCGGAGCACCCGGAGGAAACTCACGCACACAGGGGGAGGACGTGCAGACTCCACACAGACAGTGACCCAGCCGGGAATCGAACCTGGGACCCTGGAGCTGTGAAGCATTTATGCTAACCACCATACTACCCTGCTGCCCTGTCGTGCTGAGTGGATGGTCCATCTCGGTCTCCTCCGGAGGTCCCCAGCATCACAGATGTCAGTCCTCCGCCAATTAAATTCACTGTATGTGACATCAAGAAACAGCTGTAGGCACTGGATGCTGCAAAGGCCAAGGGCCCTGACAATATTCTGGCGATAGTACTGAAGACTTGTGCTCCAGAACTTGCCACACCCCTAGCCAAGCTGTTCCAATACAGCTACAACACTGGCATCTACCCGGACATGTGGAAAATAGCTCAAGTGTGTCCTGTACACAAGAAACAGGATAAATCGAACCCAGCCAATTAACGGCCTATCGGTCTACCCTCCATCATCAGCACAGTGATGGGAGGAGTCCTCAACAGCGCTATTAAGCGGCACTTACTCAGCAATAATCTGCTCACGGAAGCTGAGTTTGGGTTCCGCCAGGGTCACTCAGCTCCTGATCTCATTACAGCCTTGGTTCAAACATGGACAAAAGAGCTGAATGCCAGGGGTGAGGTGAGAGTGACTGTCCTTTGACATCAAGGCAGCATTTGATCGAGGATGGCATCAAGGAGCCCAGCTAAACTGGAGTCAATGGGAAACTCTCCACTGGTTACCTGGCACAAAGGAAGATGGTTGTGGTGGTTGGAGATCAATCAATCATCATTTGTAACTCACTCCCAGTGAGCCAGTGAGCAGCACGGTAGCATTGTGGATAGCACAATCGCTTCACAGCTCCAGGGTCCCAGGTTCGATTCCGGCTTGGGTCACTGTCTGTGCGGAGTCTGCACATCCTCCCCGTGTGTGCGTGGGTTTCCTCCGGGTGCTCCGGTTTCCTCCCACAGTCCAAAGACGTGCAGGTTAGGTGGATTGGACATGATAAATTGCCCTTAGTGTCCAAAATTGCCCTTAGTGTTGGGTTGGGTTATGGGGATAGGGTGGAGTTGTTGACCTTGGGTAGGGTGCTCTTTCCAAGAGCCGGTGCAGACTCGATGGGCTGAATGGCCTCCTTCTGCACTGTAAATTCTATGATAAGACACAGCCAGAGTGAGACACAGCGAAGAGTGAGTTTGGGAATTTGAAGCTGGGTGGGAATTGAATTAAATTCAATCGGTAAGACTGTTCCTTTTAAATTTCAGGAATTTAAATTAATCTAGAATTGTGCAGTGAAGGTTAACAAGGGGCTGCCCCACCCACTCACATAATTGGTTGGCAGTTAAGTGTCAGTCACCTTAAGCTACTTTGATCCAAAAGCAGGTGGGGGAGGGGGAGTTAACTCAGCCAATTTAAAAAGAGCAACTTGTAACTCACTCCCAGTGAGCCAGGGAAGACACAGCCAGAGTGAGACACAGCGAAGAACGGGTTTGGGAATGTGAAGCTGGGTGGGGAGGAGGTGCTTTTTAACCCTGGTAAGTAGTTTCTCTTTTTTCTTTTTCTTTTCATTGGTATAGTTATTTTTTTCTTTGTTTTTTTTTGGAATTGTAGTTGTATAAGTTAACCGAAGGTTTAAGACATGGCAGGAGATCCCAGACCTGTGTCATGCTCCTCGGGTGCGATGTGGGAGCTCAGGGACACGTCCGCTGTCCCTGGCTCCTTCACGTGCAAGAAGTGTGTTCAGTTGCAGCTCTTGTTAGACCGCTTGACGGCTCTGGAGCTGCGGATGGACTCACTTTGGAGCATCCGCGATGCTGAGGAGGTCGTGGATAGCACGTTTAGCGAGTTGGTCACACCGCAGGTGAAGGTTACTGAGGGAGATAGAAAATGGGTGACCAAAAGACAGAGCAAGAGTAGGAAGGCAGTGCAGGTGTCCCCTGCGGTCATCTCCCTGCAAAACAGATATACCGCTTTGGATACTGTTGGGGGAGATGGCTCACCAGGGGAAGGCAGCAGCAGCCAGGTTCATGGCACCGTGGCTGGCTCTGCTGCGCAGCAGGGCAGGAAGAAGAATGGCAGGGCTATAGTGATAGGGGACTCAATCGTAAGGGGAATAGACAGGCGGTTCTGCGGACGCAATCGAGACTCCAGGATGGTATGTTGCCTCCCTGGTGCAAGGGTCAAGGATGTCTCGGAGCGGCTGCAGGACATTCTGGGGGGGGGGGGGGGTGAACAGCCAGCTGTCGTGGTGCACATAGGTACCAATGATAAAGGTAGAAAACGGGATGAGGTCCTACAAGCTGAATTCGGGGAGTTAGGAGTTAAACTAAAAGGTAGGACATCAAAGGTAGTAATTGCTACCTGTCCCACGGGCTAGTCAGAGTAGGAATGTCAGGATAGATAGGATGAATGCGTGGCTCGAGAGATGGTGCAAGAGGGAGGGATTCAAATTCCTGGGACATTGGAACCGGTTCTGGGGGAAGTGGGACCAGTACAAAACGGACACTCTGTACCTGGACAGGACTGGAACCGATGTCCTGGTTGAGGGGGGGGGGGGTTGCTGGAGTTGTTGGGGAGGGTTTAAACTAATGTGACAGAGGGGTGGGAACCAATGCAGGAAGTTGGAAGGTAGTAAAACAGGGGCAGTAAGGGGGAAAGTGTAAGGCAGAGAAGCCATAGTCAAAAATCAATAAGGGCGACAGTGGGCAGTAATGGGCAATAATGGGCAGCACGGTAGCATGGTGGTTAGCATCAATGCTTCACAGCTCCAGGGTCCCAAGTTCGGTTCCCGGCTGGGTCACTGTCTGTGCGGAGTCTGCACGTTCTCCCCGTGTCTGCGTGGGTTTCCTCCGGGTACTCCGATTTCCTCCCACAGTCCAAAGATGTGCGGGTTAGGTGGATTGGCCAGGCTAAATTGCCCGTAGTGTCCTAAATAATATAAGGTTAATGGGGGTTGTTGGGTTACTGGTATAGGGTGGATACGTGGGCTTGAGTAGGGTGATCATTGCTCGGCACAACATCGAGGGCCGAAGGGCCTGTTCTGTGCTGTACTGTTCTAATTCTAAAAAAGTACAAGGTACAGTGACTGAGGGGAGCTCAGTGAATAGGCCGAGTAATACTAAAAGGAATAAAACGGGAAGTAAAAACGTAAATGGTAAGCGATGCGGCAGGTTGTTACAGGAAGATATGGGTTGAACGACAAGGAAAATTAGGAGAAAAGTTAAGAGGAAATATCACTTAGGAGAGGTTACTGATCGAGGTGTTAAGATTCAAAACAGGGGTAGTACGGTGGCACAGTGGTTAGCATTGCTGCCTACGGCGCTGAGGACCCGCGTTCGAATCCCGGCCCTGGGTCACTGTCTGTGTGGAGTTTGCACATTCTGCCCGTGTCTGCGTGGGTTTCACCCCCACAACCCAAAGATGTGCATGATAGATGGATTGGCCACACTAAATTGCCCTTAATTGGAAAAAATAATTGTGTACTCTAAATTTTTTTTAAAAGATTCAAAATAGAGGTATAAAAGTCAACATAAGTGTACTTTGCCTGAATGCTCGTAGTATTCGGAATAAGGTAAATGAGTTGATGGCGCAAATCATCGTGAGTGACTATGATTTAGTGGCCATTACTGAAACATGGTTGAAGGATGGTCACGACTGGGAGTTAAATATCCGAGGGTATCAAACTATTTGGAAGGACAGAGTGTATGCTCTGTTATTTAAGGATGACATCCGGGCAATAGTAAGGGATGACATCGGTGCTACGGAGGATAAGGTTGAATCCATTTGGGTGGAAATCAGGAATAGTAAGGCGAAAAAGTCACTGATATGAGTAGTCTATAGGCCACCAAATAGTAACATTATGGTGGGGCAGGCAATAAACAAAGAAATAACTGATGCATGTAGAAATGGTACAGCAGTTATCATGGGGCATTTTAATCTACATGTCGATTGGTTTAACCAGGTCGGTCAAGGCAGCCTTGAGGAGGAGTTTATAGAATGTATCTGTGATAGTTTCCTAGAACAGTATGTAATGGAACCTATGAGTGAACAGGCGGTCCTAGATCTGGTCCTGTGTAATGAGACAGGATTGATTAATGATCTCATAGTTAGTGATCCTCTTGGAAGGAGCAATCACAATATGGTGGAATTTAAAATACAGCTGGAGGGTGAGAAAGTAAAATCAAATATTAGTGTTTTGTGTTTAAACAAAGGAGATTACAATGGGATGAGAGAAGAACTAGCTAAGGTAGACTGGGAGCAAAGACTTTATGGTGAAACAGTTGAGGAACAGTGGAGAACCTTCCAAGCGATTTTTCACAGTGCTCAGCAAAGGTTTATACCAACAAAAAGGAAGGATGGTAGAAAGAGGGAAAATCGACCGTGGATATCTAAGGAAATAAGGGAGAGTATCAAATTGAAGGAAAAAGCACACAAGGTGGCAAAGATTAGTGGGAGACCAGAGGATGGGAAATCTTTAGGGGGCAACAGAAAGCTACTAAAAAAGCTATAAAGAAGAGTAAGATAGATTATGAGAATAAACTTGCTCAGAATATAAAAAGATAGTAAAAGTTTCTACAAATATATAAAACAAAAAAGAGTGGCTCAGGTAAATATTGGTCCTTCAGAGGATGAGAAGGGAGATTTAATAATGGGAGATGAGGAAATAGCTGAGGAACTGAACAGGTTTTTGGGTCGGTCTTCACAGTGGGAGACACAAATAACATGCCAGCGACTGATAGAAATGAGGCTATGACAGGTGAGGACCTTGAGATGATTGCCATCACGAAGGAGGTAGTGATGGGCAAGCTAATGGGGCTAAAGGTAGACAAGTCTCCTGGCCCTGATGGAATGCATCCCAGAGTGCAAAAAGAGATGGCGAGGGAAATTGCAAATGCACTAGTGATAATTTACCGAAATTCACTAGACTCTGGGGTGGTCCCGGCGGATTGGAAATTGGCAAACGTGACACCACTGTTTAAAAAAGGAGGTAGACAGAAAGCGGGTAATTATAGGCCAGTGAGCTTAACTTTGGTAGTAGGGAAGATGCTGGAATCTATCATCAAGGAAGAAATAGCGAGGCATCTGGATGGAAATTGTCCCATTGGGCAGACGCAGCATAGGTTCATAAAGGGTAGATAATGGGGAGCCAATGGATGTGATATATCTGGATTCCCAGAAAGCCTTTGACAAAGTGTCACATAAAAGGTTGCTGCATAAGATAAAGATGCATGGCATTAAGGGTAAAGTAGTAGCATGGATAGAGGATTGGTTAATTAATAGAAAGCAAAGAGTGGGGATTAATGGGTGTTTCTCTGGTTGGCAATCAGTAGCTTGTGGTGTCCCTCAGGGATCAGTGTTGGGCCCACAGTTGTTCACAATTTACATAGATGATTTGGAGTTGGGGACCAAGGGCAATGTGTCCAAGTTTGCAGATTACACTAAGATGAGTGGTAAAGCAAAAAGTGCAGAGGATACTGGAAGTCTGCAGAGGGATTTGGATAGGTTAAGTGAATGGGCTAGGGTCTGGCAGATGGAATACAATGTTGACAAATGTGAGGTTATCCATTTTGGGAGGAATAACAGCAAACGGGATTATTATTTAAATGATAAAATATTAAAGCAAGCTGCTGTGCAGAGAGATCTGGGTGTGCTAGTGCATGAGTCACAGAAAGTTGGTATAGACGTGCAACAGGTGATTAAGAAGGCAAATGGAGCACGGTGGCCTAGTGGTTAGCACAGCCGTCTCACGGCGCTGAGGTCCCAGGTTCGATCCCGGCTCTGGGTCACTGTCCGTGTGGAGTTTGCACATTCTCCCTGTGTCTGCGTGGGTTTCGCCCCCACAACCCAAAAATGTGCAGAGTAGGTGGATTGGCCACGCTAAATTGCCCCTTAATAGAAATAATAATTGGGTAATCTAAATTTTTTAAAAAAGAAGGCAAATGGAATTTTGTCCTTCATTGCTAAAGGGATGGAGTTTAAGACTAGGGAGGTTATGCTGCAATTGTATAAGGTGTTAGTGAGGCCACACCTGGAGTATTGTGTTCAGTTTTGGTCTGCTTACCTGAGAAAGGACGTACTGGCGCTGGAGGGTGTGCAGAGGAGATTCACTAGGTTAATCCCACAGCTGAAGGGGTTGGATTACGAGGATAGGTTGAGTAGACTGGGACTGTACTCGTTGGAATTTAGAAGGATGAGGGGAGATCTTATAGAAACATATAAAATTATGAAGGGAATAGATAGGATAGATGCGGGCAGGTTGTTTCCACTGGCGGGTGAAAGCAGAACTAGGGGGCATAGCCTCAAAATAAGGGGAAGTAGATTTAGGACTGAGTTTAGGAGGAACTTCTTCACCCAAAGGGTTGTGAATCTATGGAATTCCTTGCCCAGCGAAGCAGGTGAGGCTCCCTCATTAAATGGTTTTAAGATAGAGAGATAGTTTTTTGAAGAATAAAGGGGTTAAGGGTTATGGTGTTCGGGCCGGAAAGTGGAGCTGAGTCCACAAAAGATCAGCCATGATCTCATTGAATGGCGGGGCAGGCTCGAGGGGCCAGATGGCCGACTCCTGCTCCTAGTTCTTATCTCAGCTCCAGGACATCACTGCAGGAGTTCCTCAGGGTAGTGTCCTGGGCCCAACCATCTTCAGCTGCTTCATCAGTGACCACCCTTCCATCATTAGGTCAGAAGTGGGGATGTTTGTGGATGACTGCACAATGTTCAGCTCCATTCACGACTCCTCGGATAATGAAGCAGTCCATGTCCAAGTGCAGCAAGACCTGGACAATATCCAGGCTCGGGCTGACAAGTGGCAAGTTACATTCACGCCACAGAAGTGCCAGGCAATGACCATGTCCTACAAGAGAGGATCTAACCATTGCCCCTTGACATTGAATTGCATTATCATCACTGAATCCCCAATTATTTACAGTCTGGGGTTATCATTGAGCAGAAATTGAAATGATCCAGCCATATGAATACTGTGGTCACCAGAGCAGGTCGGAGGCTGGGAATACTGTGATGACTAACTCACCTCCTGATTCTACCCGCATCACCCCCCCCAAAGCCAGCCCACCATCTACAAGGCACAAGTCAGGAATGTGACGGGATGCTCTCCACTTCCCTGGATGAGTGCGGCTCCGACAACACTCGAGAAGCTCAACACCATCCAGGACAAAGCAGCCCCGCTTTGATCGGCACCCCATCCACAAACATTCACTCCCTCCACCACCGACGCACAGCGGCAGCAGTGTGTGTACCATCTACAAGATGCACCGCAGCCACTCACCAAGGCTCCTTCGACAGCACCTTCCAAACCCACCACCTCTACCATCTAGAAGGACAAGGGGGCAGCAGCCACATGGGGAACTCCACCACCTGCAAGTTCCCTCCCTCCGAGTCCCACACTCACCAACCTGACTGGGAAATATATTGGCCGTTCCTTCACTGTCGCTGGGTCACAATCCTGGCCCTCCCTCCCTGACAGCACTGTGGGTGTTACCCACACCACACAGGGACTGCAGCCGGTTCAAGATGGCGGCTCACCCACCACCTTCTCAAGGGGCAATTTATTTTAGATCTACCTGTCGTGCAGAAATATTCAATTTTACTATCCAGGACAAAATAAATGTCTTTCATTAGCTTTTGTGGATCATTTCATTGGAAATCTGCACAAACTAATGGGTCGCTAGTGGGATCACAACAAGGTTGCAAGAGAAATCTAAACACTAAAACATCTGCATCATAAGATTTTATGCTTTGAACAAAAACAACCTTGAATGTAAAATAAAAAAATATGGTGTGCACTCCAAGCCTAACACCATGTTTTGTAATTGCTTAAGTTGCAAAGCCAGTTCGACATTTTAGTTCCATCTAAGAGTTCCCTCATTTGTTACTAGAACTTGAAGATTGCAATTATGCAATTACATTTCCTGGGACTAACCCAAAGGTGTGCCACAGTCCTCTGGAATTCACTTTGTTTTTTTTCCCTCTCCATGTTCCAGCTACTCTACCGGTGTCCAGGATTCCCACGCTTCTTTCCATTAGCTTCTTGTTTATCGGCCCTCCGAGCTTTCCTGAGGACCCCATCACGTGGATTCCTCAGCTCAAAATTGAGCCCGCCTGCCTTTACATTAAATTTAACATTCAATATGAAAGATGACAAAGGACACAAATAAACACTATTTACAAATTACTCACCCTCCCTGCCTCCCCCCCCCCCACCAACAAGGAATAAACGTCCGCCCCCAACATTTAGTAGTGACCAATTCTTTAAAGTATACTATAAACGGTCGCCATCTACAGTAGAACCCCTCAATCGACCCCCTTATGGTGTATTTGCCCTTCTTGAGGTACAAGAACTCCATTGGATTGGCTATCCGCACCACAATCTTCGGTGGTGCTGTCAGCCTCCAGCCCAACAGGATGTACCTCCGTGCCACCAATAAGGCGAAAGCCAAGACATCTCCTCCCGCCCCGTCCGCAGTTCCGGCACATTGGAGACCCCAAAAATTGCCACCAGTGGGCAGGGTTCCACCTCCATTCACGATCGCCAACATGGCGTGAAAAATGGACCCCAAGACTGCACCAGCTTGGGGAATGGCCAGAAGGTGTATGGGTTGCCTGAAACAGCACTCACACCTGGTCTTCTGTCCCTTCAAAAAAAAAAGCAGCTCATCCTTGCTTCAGTACGTTGCACTCGAAAAACCCTTTTTTTAACTGAATGAGGCTTAGCCTTGCACAAGACAATGTCGCGTTCACCCTCCGCCTCACTGCCTTCTTGCGCTGACTTTGAACAGACGGATTGCTTTTCCCCAGCCCACTCCCAAAGCTTCTTCACAGCTCTTTCCAAGTTAACTGTTCGAGCGGACCAATTTCTGCCACAAAGCCTTCACTCGGAGGGGCAATGGAGATTTCTTCCTCCAGCTCCGAGTTGGGTAAATCTTTATTTTTATTCCCCTCAACCACACCGGGGGAGCTGCAAACCACCCAAGACCAAATCTGTAACTGACTTCTGTGAGAGACGCCCAGATAAATTAAACAAAGGAACCACATGACACCCAAGGCCCATCTCCACGGCAATGTGGCATGCTTTGGGAGGTACCAAACAGAAAAACAAACGATATAACTTTTAACTTCAAAACACCCATTTGGTTTATGATCCATTGGAAATATGTAATTGATTTTCACAACAAGGGTTAAGTAACACCAGCCCACTGGAAACAAAGTTATGAGATCAGCCAGTCCAGCAGAAATAAGTTCCGACCGTACGACTTTGCAAGATGTCAAAATGATTATGGTTCAGTCCCGGATGTGATTAACAGCAGAATCCAATCTCTGTTATCACTTGTGACATCGCTGATGTATCCGCAGGTTGGATAACTGACTGAATCCCTTTTCACACTGAGAGCAGGTGAACGGCTTCTCCCCAGTGTGAACTCGTTGATGTCTCTGCAGGTTGGATAACCGAGTGAACCCCTTCTCACACTCTGAGCAGGTGAATGGCCTCTCCCCAGTGTGAACCCGCTCGTGTCTCAGCAGGCTGGATAACTTGGTGAATCCCTTCCCGCACTCGGAGCACGTGAACGGTTTCTCCCCAGTGTGAACTTGCTGGTGCATCAGCAGGGTGGATGAATCAGTGAATCCTTTTTCACACTCGGAGCAGATGAACGGCCTCTCCCCAGTGTGAACCCGCTGGTGTGTCCGCAGCTTGGATGACTGAATGAATCCCTTCCCACACACGGAGCAAGTGAAAGGCCTCTCCCCGGTGTGAATTCGCTGGTGCTCCAGCAGGGAGGATGTGCGGCTGAACGTCTTTCCACACTCGGAGCAGGATTACGGTCTCTCCGCAGTGTGAATGCGCTGGTGCGTCAGCAGGTTGGATGACTTACTGAATCCCTTCCCACACCGAGAGCAGGTGAATGGTCTCTCCCCAGTGTGAATGCGTCGATGAGCTTCCAGTAGTGACGGGGCTCTGAATCCCTTCCCACAGTCCCCACATTTCCACGGTTTCTCCTGGAGACTCCATTGTGTCTCTCCAGGTTCACCGCCCAGTTGAGGTCCTGTCCTTACACACAATACGTGCACAGTCTCTCCCCACTGTGAATGGTGCGATGTGTTTTCAGGCTGTGTAACTGGTTAAAGCTCTTTCCACAGTCAGTGCTCTGGAACTCTGGAAGCTATTCAGATCTTTCTGATCTGTCAGATCTTGACGTGACATTTGGTTTGAGATTTCGGTCTGCAAATATTCTCCTTACATCCCTCTAAAAGGAGTTTACAAAATCATCACTGTCAGTACATAATAGAAATTCAGAACAGACAATGCTAGTTTCTGTGGAACATTCTTTCCTCTCTTATTCCCCAAAAGGTGTAAATCTCCATCCCACACACTCTCCCTCCATTCTCACCCTCCTGTATCTAATATTCACCCTCCCAATTCTCCTGAAGGTGCTGATTCAGGCTGATTGACAGATCCCTGCTCACTGCTTCCAGTCCTGGACACAGAGACCTGAAAATCTACCTGCAGGCTGCCAGACAGATGTCTGCCTACATTACTGGACAGAAAATATGTGTAATATCCAGACTGGATTCACTTCCTTTCCCTTCAGTTGCTGCAAGTCCCCAATGTCCCCCCAGAATGAGGAAAGAAATGGAAAGGGGGGCTTTCAGTTGCGCGATGTGGGGGAAATGCCTGGTCCTCCTGATGATCCTTTTTACAAGTTATTTCTTAATGCGCCAGTATCTCAATGAATCCCTACAGTACAGCAGGAGGCCATTTGGCCCATTGGGGTCTGCAGCGACCCTCTGAAAGAGCACCCTATCTGGGCCTCCTCCTCCCCGCCCTCTCCCCATAACCCCATCTAACCTTTTGAATCATAGAATCCCAACAGTGCAGAAGGAGGCCATTCGGCCCATGAAGTATGCACCGAGCCTCTGAAAGATCACTCTAGCTAGGTCCACGTCCCCGCCCTTTTCCCGTAACCCCACCTATCCGTTGAACACAAATGGCCAATTTAGCATGGATCATCCACCTTGTCATGATATGCAGATAATGATATATAGACAGGCAGCTAATAGATAGATAGAGAAATACAGCACAGAACAGGCCCTTCGGCCCACGATGTTGCGCCAAACTTTTGTCCTAGGTTAATCATAGAATTTTGGACAATTTTTCATGGCCAATCCACCCAACCTGCACATTTTTGGACTGTGGGAGGAAACCGGAGTACCCGGAGGAAACCCACGCAGTCACGGGGAGGATGTGCAGACTCCACACAGACAGTGACCCAAGTCGAAATCGAACTTGGGACCCTGGAGCTGTGAAGCAATTGTGCTTTCCACAATGCTACCGTGCTGCCCTTAAGAAGTTAACCTACACTCCCTTATTCTACCCTAATCCAAGTACCTATCCAATAGCCGCTTGAAGGTCCCTAACTTTTCCGACTCAACTACTACCACAGGCAGTGCATTCCATGCCCCCACTACTCTCTGGGTAAAGAACCTACCTCTGACATCCCCTCTATATCTTCCACCATTTATCTTAAATTTATGTCCCCTTGTAATGGTGTGTTCCACCCGGGGAAAAAGTCTCTGACTGTCTACTCTATCTATTCCCCTGATCATCTTATAAACCTCTATCAAGTCACCCCTCATCCTTCTCCATTCTAATGAGAAAAGGCCTAGCACCCTCAACCTTTCCTCGTATGACCTACTCTCCATTCCAGGCAACATCCTGGTAAATCTCCTTTGCACCTTTTCCAAAGCTTCCACATCCTTCCTAAAATGAGGTGACCAGAACTGCACACAGTAGTCCAAATGTGGCCTGAACACAGAGAACAGGACATGACCAATGAGCAAGCAGGACACTCAGGGGTGGTATCTCACTATAAAAGGCACGAGGCGCTCACACTCTGCCTCTTTCCACTGATGAACATCTACTGAGTGAGTCAGGGTGTATGTACAGTATCACACCTCCAGCACGTGGCTAAGAGCTAGGCTGGTCCAGTCAGGCAGAGTAACCACACTTGGGTTAGCAGAGAGTCGAACTCCGAGAACTGTGCTACTGGTTCAATAAATCAGATTGAACTAACTTCAAGGTCTGGAGTATCTTTTGGTTAAAGCTGCATCCAGTTGCAGCCAGTGTTATCCCAGAGTACAGAACAGATCACACCTAACCTGCACATCTTTGGACTGTGGGAGGAATCCAGAGCACCCAGCGGAAACCCACGCAGACACGGGGAGAACATAGGAATTAGGAGCAGAAGTATGCAATTCAGCCCCTTGAGCCTGCTCCGCCATTCAATCAGATCATGGCTGATCTTGTCCTGGTTTCAAACCCACCTCCCTACCTACTCCCCCTTATCCCTTTAACCAGAGACTTCAGGTGGCGGCAATGCGGAGCTAAGCCGCACGTTCGGCAGCTCCCGCTATAAACGGACTTTGGGGCTCTTTTCAGGGCCCCCAACAGAACTTCGTCGGCAAATCCCGACGTGGGAAGAGGACTGGAGTCGATCCCTACAGTCCTATGGTCCGGACCAGGAGTGGGGTAAGGAGAAAAACGGTGGAAGCACCCCTGGAAAAGCGGGGGAAGAAAAACAAAATGGCGGCCGGCGGAGGCCTTGAGGAGCTGAGGCAGTGGGCGCAGGAGCAGCAGGCGACTCTGCTGCGCTGCTTCCAGGAGTTTAAGGTGGAGCTGCTGGAGTCGCTGAAGGCTACCACCAGAGAGCTGATGGAGGCTCAGACAGCCCAGGGGGCTGCGATCCGGGAGCTGCAGCAGCAGGCCTCCGAAAGGGAGGATGAGGTCGTGGCCGTGGCGGGGAAGGTGGAGATGCATGAGGCGCTCCATAAAAAGTGGCAGGAGCAGTTCGAGGAGCTGGACAACCGGTCGAGGCGGAAGAATTTGCGGATTCTGGGCCTCACGGAGGGGCTGTAGGGGTCGGACCTGGCGGCCTATGTGGTTGTTATGTTGAACTTATCCCTTTAACCTGTTTTTATGACGAGCTCAGGTGGTCAGGTTGGTACGCGGCTCTCAGACAGTTTAGTCACATGGAACTTTCAGGAGTTAAATGGCCCTGTTAAAAGTTCCAAATTGTTTCCACATCTCAAGAGTCTGAACACTGATGTTGCATTCCTTCAGGAAAGACACCTTTGTGTCAGAGGTCACGCCAGATTATGTAAAGCACGAGATGTTTTACTCCAGCTTTAACTGCAGAGCTGGGGGGGGGGGGGGGGGGGGGGGGAGAGCAATTTTGATTAACAAAAAAAAGAGTACAGTTCTCCCCCTTAAATATAATCCCAGGCCCTGGCGGAACTTACACAATAGTCAGTGGTTCGCTTTTTCAAACCCCTGTAGTTTTGGTGAATATCTGTGCCCCTAACTGGGACGATACGAAAGTTATGACGTCGCTTCTACCTTGCCATTCTAAACTAGGCATCCGCCATTTTATTTCCGGAGGGGATCTAAACTGTGTTCTGGATCTAAAGCTGTATTGTTCAAGTCCTCGGACTTTTACCCTCTCCGACGTTTGCAAGGCTCTTTCCACCACTATGACTGTGACGACTGCAAGTCTTTGTGAATATTGGATTGTAAGTATTGGGCGATGCAATGGTTAAAAGCCTGGGGTTAGAGTGTGTTTAGCTGCAGTGGTCATGGATCGGTTTTGCAGGGCGTGGGTGCTTTTAGCAGCCATCAGGTGAAATTGACAAAGGAATGTGTTTTTCAGTCTGGGCTGCTGGACTGTGGTTTGACTGGGTAATGTCCCTGGGGAGTTAATGTGCTTTACAGTCTGCAGAGATGATGGGCGGGATTCTCCTTTAGCCGACGCTGAAATTGGGAAATGTGATTTGGCGGAGAATAGCTTCCGACTCCAAAATCGCGGCAGGCGCCGATTTGACGCCAAATCGCGATTCACCGTCACCTCGACAACGGCGTCAATGCGTTTCACTCCGCACGTAGAGTAGGCACCGTTTGCATATCATAGGCGGGTCCGACCTGGTATTCTCCAGGGCATCGGCGATTCTCCGGCACCGATGGGCCGAGTTCCCAACAGCGTGGTCCATTGTGCTTTTTAAAACCATGAAACGGGCGTGGTGGGCTGCTGAGGGAGAGAGAGGGGATACGGAAAGTGTCCAACATCGCCATAGTGTGCTGGCACTTGTGCCGCTGGCTGGGCGGCTTCTGCCAGGGCCGTTGGGGTGCAATAGTGGGGTGGGGGGGGTGGCTGGGAGGGGGGCTGTGGGGTCCTTCAGCTGCACATGCTGCCAACAGCCTACTTTGAACCTGGTGCAACACTTCATAAAAAGGTCCCCCCCCCCCCAGGGTCCCTCTGGCCCCAGACAACCCATCAGCTGTCTATGCGCGCTCCAGCATAACCAGTGCCATCTTTTTGGCTGGGATGAGTGTGTGTCGGGAGTGTGATGCGTATGGGCGGCTGCAGCCTGTCAGCTTCCTGAGTGCCGATCGCGGACCCGGCATATCCCATGGAATTGAGTGTGTTCCACTCGGCACCAGTGCTAGCCCCTCAATGGTAGTGAAATCGGCCCGGGAGCAGCGCCGGTTTTTCTGTCATAAAAGTCCACGGATTCTCCCTTGGCGTCAACTGTGAAGCAGAGAATCCCGCCCAATTTGTTGTCCAGCTTGGGGAGATGAGGTCACTGATGGGTGGAGCCAAGAAAGGCAGAGAGACATTTTGAATTGCTATAGAAAGGCAGTTTCTGGAGAAAGCTTTGGAGAGAGGAGTTGAATTCTGATCTGCCTGACGCGGAGTCCCGAATTCTCCCACAGTAAGATAGATTGAGAGCTGTACGTTTCTTTTCCTGTTGTGGGAGATTGAGCAGTGATGTTTAAATGGGTAATTGCAAGCTGTTATTTTTGGGTATGAAGTTAAATAGTTTAATATTGGAGCCATAATAAAGTTTTATTTAAAAAATAACCAAGCCCTATTTCTTCGTGCGATCACTCCTGGAACGAACTGAAATATTGGGGGTTTGGTCCAGTATCCTAGCCATTGTTGGGGTCTGGTCGGGGATTATAATATAACTCAAATGGTTGTGTGGACCCTTGGCATTTCCTCCACCCAGTCGTAACGGACTTTTCCAACTTCTCTCATGTCCACCACGCTCTCTGATGCATCAACTGTTTCTGTTTTTGCACAAGAGCTCTACTCCCCCCCCCCCCCCCCCCCAGTTAAAACCGCTGAGTATTCTGCCATAGTTCTATCAGACCATGTATATTTTATCAAACAAAGAAAATTAATAGAACAAGAATTGGTGGATTCAATTTGAGAAATAGACCATCAATCTTCCATTACCCCCACCTCAGTTATATGCAGAGAGGCTAAAGCTCCAGGCTCAATTTGACTTACTTTCCACAAATAAAGCTGTGCGTGTATTTAAGGGGGACGTCTAATGAGTATGGGGACAAAGATGGCCGCCTACTAGCCCACCTGCTCAAACGGCAGTTGCTTCCCGGTTTGTCTCCCAGATCTATCACTCCTCCCATAATCTTACTCCTCACCCTTTTGATATTAATTTGACTATTGGGTCCTTGTACCGTAACCGCTATTGTTCCGATCTCCCAGGAGTGGCACGGTGGCGCAGTGGTTAGCACTGCTGCCTCACGGCGCCGAGGGCCCGGGTTCGATCCTGGCCCCGGGTCACTGTGTGGAGTTTGCACATTCTCCCCGTGTCTGCGTGGGTCTCACCCCCACAACCCAAAGATGTGCAGGGTAGCTGGATTGGCCCCTTAATTGGAAAAAATGAATTGGGTACTTTAAATTAAATTTTTTTTAAAATAAATCCGATCTCCCGTTGAACAGCATAGCAATTCTAAATTCATGGCCTTTCTTAAAATAATTTGGGCATCCCATCTGTAGATGTGGACACAGACAACTCTTTGATTCTGGATGAGATTTTTTTTTAAATTACTTATGAGATGTGGGTGTTGCTGGTTAGGCCAGCATTTTATTGCCCTCACATAGCTGCCCTTCAGAAGGTGATGGTGAGTTGCCTTCTTAAACCGCTGCAGTCCCTGGGTGTAGGTACACCCATTGTGCTGTCAGGGAGGGAGTTTCAGGATGTTGCCCCAGCGACAGTGAAGAAAGGCGATATATTTCCAAGTCAGGGTGGTGAGTGACTTGGAGGGGAACCTCCAGGTGGTGGAGTTCCCCATGTGTCTGCTGCTCTTGTCCTTCTAGATGGTAGAGGTGGTGGGTTTGGAAGGTGCTGGCGAAGGAGCCTTGGTGAGTCGCTGCGGTGCATCTTGTAGATGGTACACACACTGCTGCCACTGTGCGTCGGTGGTGGAGGGAGTGAATGTTTGTAGAAGGAGGAGCAATCAACCGGCTGCTTTGTCCTGGATGGTGTCGAATGTATTGTGTTGTTGGAGCTGCACTCATCCAGGCAAGTGGAGAGTGTTCCATTACACTCCTAACTTGTGCCTTGTGGAGGTTGACAGGCTTTGGTGGGTCATGAAGTGATTTAGGATTCCTAGTCTTTGACCTGTAGTAGCCACAGTGTTTATAAGGCTGGGTCCAGTTCAGTTTGAATGAATGAATGGCTTATTGTCACAAGTAGGCTTCAAATATAGTTACTGTGAAAAGCCCCTAGTCGCCACATTCCGGCGCCTGTTCGGGGAGGCTGATACGGGAATTGAACCGTGCTGCTGGCCTGTCTTGGACTGCTTTCAAAGTCAGCGATTTAGCCCAGTGTGCTAAACAGCCCCAGTTTCTGATCAATGGTAACCCCCAGGATGTTGGTTGTGGGGGATTCAGCGAAGGTAATGCCACTGAATGTCAAGGGCGATGGTTAGATCCTCTCTTGTAGGAGATGGTCATTGCCTGGCACTTATGTGGCACAAATGTAACTTGGCACTTGTCAGCCCAAGCCTGGATATTGTCCAGGTCTTGCTGTATTTGATTGTTTCATTATCTGAGGAGTCAAGAATGGTGCTGAACATTGTGCGGTCATCCACAAACATCCCCTATTTTGACCTAATGATGGAAGGGCGGTCATTGATGAAGCAGCTGAAGATGTTTGGGCCTAGGACACTACCCTGAGGAACTCCTGCAGTGATGTCCTGGAGCTGAGATGATTGACCTCCAACCACCACAACCATCTTCCTTTGTGCCGGGTATGACTCCAACCAGCAGAGAGTTTTCCCCCCGATTCCCATCAACTCCAGCTTAGCTGGGGCTCCTTGATGCCATACTTGGACAAATGCTGCCTTGATGTCAAGGGCAGTCACTCTCACCTTACCCCTGGCATTCAGCTCTTTTGTCCATGTTCGAACCAAGGCTGGAATGAGGTCAGGAGCTGAGTGACCCTGGCGGAACCTAAATTGAGCATCCGTGAGCAGGTTATTGCTGAGTAAGAGTCTCCTGATAGCACTGTCAATGACTCCTTCCATCACTTTGCTGATAATGGAGAGCAGACTGATAGGGCGGTAATTGGCTGGGTTCGATTTATCCTGTTTCTTGTGTACTGGACACACCTGGGGCTATTTTCCAGATTGCCGGGTAGATGCCAGTGTTGTAGCTGTACTGGAACAGCTTGGCTAGGGGTGCGGCAAGTTCTGGAGCAAGTCTTTAGTACTATTGCCGGAATATTGTCAGGGCCCACAGCCTTTACAGTATCCAGTGCCTTCAGCTGTTTCTTGATGTCACATACAGTGAATTTAATTGGCTGAAGACTGACGTCTTTGTTGCTGGGGACCTCCGGAGGAGACCGAGATGGATCATCCACTCAGCACGTCTGACTGAAGATTGTTGCGACTACCTCATCCTTGTCTTTTACACATTTGTGCTGGGCTCCTCCATCATTGAGGATGGAGATATTTGTGGAGCCGCCTCCTCCAGTGAGTTGTTTAATTGTCCACCACCATTCACGGTTGGATGTGGCAGGATTTCAGAGCTTAGATCTGTTGTGTTCATTGTGGAATCGCTTAGCTCTGTCTATTACTTGCTGCTAATGCTGTTTGGCTCACAATTACCCCGGTGCTGTAGCTTCACCAGGTTGACACATCATTTTTCAGCATGCTTGATGTTGCTCCTGGAATGCTCTCCTGCACTCTTCATTGAACCAGGGTTGACCCTGTGGCTTGATGGTAATGGTAGAGTAGGGTATATGCCAGGTCATGAGGTTATAGATTGTGGCTGAATACAATTCAGCTACTGCTGATGGCCCACAGCAACTCATGGATGCCCAGTCTTGAGTTGCTAGATCTGTTCGAAATCTATCCTATTTAGCTTGGTAGTACCAGATAACAAACTGCATTGGTAAGGTCCCAGGCTCTCATGGCTTCCCTACTGACTTTGTTTGCAATTTTGGGTAAATTTGGGTTTGGTCCAAAATTTATTTCATAGATAGAATCCCTACAGTGTAGAAGGAGGCCATTCAGCCCATTTACATTGCATTGACTCTCCGAAATAGGACCTATGCCCATAACCCCACCTAACCTGCACATCATTGGACACTAAGGGGAAATTTAACCTGGCCAGTCCACCTAAACTGCACATCTTTGGACTGTAGGAAGAAACTGGAGCAGCCGGAGGAAACACTTGCAGACACGGGGAGAATGCACAAACTCCACACAGTCTCCCAAAGCCTGACCTGTACTTTGGTTACCTGATCCTTTCCTCATTTGGAAAAACAATAAAAAGAATTGACAAAAGGAAAGGCATTAATTTCCTCACAGATGATACACAGTGGTCAGCACTGCTTCCTCACAGCACCAGGATCCAGATTGAATTCCAGCCTTGTGTATTTATACATATATAGTCACCCATCTAGTAAATACCATATAACACGTACCCAAACTTAGCTTTCTACATTGTCCATTTATGTGTCAGCCATTCTCTGGGGAAACGACCACTTTAATTCTGACAGAGAGACCTGGGACAACCTTTCCAGAGTCTGCACCCTCCCTGGATTCACTTCCTTTCCCTTCAGTTGCAGCAAGTCCCCAATGTCCCCTCCAGAATGAGGAAAGAAACGGAAAGGGGGAAACATTGATTTCCTCCCAGATGTTGCAGAGGAAGTTTCAGTCCAACTTCCGCATTGTGACGTCACGAAGGAGCCTCGCCAGGATCAGCCAATAGGAATCACTCTGCTCCGTGGTGACGTCTCCGGGTTCCAGTGCGCAGGCCCGGCGCGGACACGGGAGCCCCGCCCCCACCCATTGTTCCCCGCCCACCTCCTCCAGACAAGGTTTCCAGGCAACCGGCTTACGGCTCCGGCTAGAGCGAGAAGCCGCTCAGTGACCTCCCCCATCACCGCGACTGCGCATGTGCGGGTGACAGCCCGCCCCCTGACCTTCCGGCTGAGGTGTTGACCAATGGGAAGATTGGAGGACCGGAAGGAGTCTCTTCGTTCAAATCAAACCGCGGACTTCCGGTGTCTGAAAATGGCGCTTCACACAGACTGAAACCTCCTCCTCTCTCCAACATCTGTGAGTAAAACACTTTCTTTTCTCCCCCTTTCCATTTCTTTTCTCATTCTCACCTTCAATTGGCCACTTGCAGCAACTGAAGGGAAAGGAAGTGAATCCAGGGAGGGTGCAGACTCTGGAAAGCTTGGCCCAGGTCTCTCTCTTTCTCTTAAAGACATTGACATCCTTTGCTCCCTCAGCTTGACACATTTATTTGTCTGGCTAAAAGGATGGTCTCTTTCCCAATGTTCACAATTAAAGGGCTGCTTTCCCCAGGAAATCATAGAATGAAATCCCTAAACTGCAGAAGGTGGCCTTTTGGCCCATTGAGTCTGTACCGAACCTTGGAAAGAGCAGCCTATTCGGGCCCGCTCCCCCACTCAATGCCCGTAACCCAGTAACTCCACCTCACCTTTTGAACACTTAAGGGCCAATCCACCTAACCTGCACATCTTTGACTGTGGGAGGAAACTGGAGCACCCGGAGGAAACCCACCCAGACACGGGGAGCAAGTGCAAATTCCACACAGACAGTCACCAAAGGCCAGAATCGAACCCGGGTCCCTGGAACTGCGAGGCAGCAGTGCTAACCACAGTGCCACCATGCTACGATGGCTAAACGTCTTGGCTGACTTTGAAGAGGACATTAAATTAGCAAATTACTGCGGATGCTGGAATCTGAAACGAAAGGGAAAATGCTGGAAAATCTCAGCAAGTGTGGCAGCATCTGTAGGGAGAGAAAAGAGCGAATGTTTCGAGTCCAATGACTCTTTGTCAAAGCTCTGACAAAGAGTCGTCGGACTCTAAACATTAGCTCTTTTCTCTCCTTACAGATGCTGCCACACTTGCTGAGATTTTCCAGCATTTTCCCTTTCATTAAATTAATAGGTGACAGAGATGTGTCCAGTATTGCTATATGGCACTGATTTGATATATTATTTATGGTATGTAATAAAGTGGATTTATCATTATTTCTTGTTTTGTAATTAGTACTGTATCCGTTATTTATTTCCAGTCACAGAATCATTACAGCACAGAAGGTGTCTATTCAGTAACTTTGTCCATTCCGACTCTCTGTCGAACCACCCATTCAGTCTCATTCCACCTCTACATCCCCGTTCCCCTGCATGTTTCCTTCAAGTGCTCTTCCAATCATCGATCATCTCTGACTTCCCGGCTATGACCCCTCGCTGCCGAAATAAAGTTCTTACCCACATCCCCGAGCATCTCTAATAGAATCTAGAATTGTCCTGAATTTGTATCCTGTACTGACAGTGATGACTTCTGGAAACTTTTTACAGGTAATTACAAGTGGAAGATTTTCAGTCAGATATCACAAACCAAATGACACGTCGAGATCTGACAGGCAGTCGATTCATCAGGACCTGAATATTATCAGTGTTTGGATCTAGAAGGAAAGTGTTTGTCTCTTCAGTCTGCTTCAAAAGGTTTTAAATATCAGTGTGACTGGAAAAGCACCGAGACACACACACACCCGAGTGAGAGTGTACCAGAGCACTGACTGTGGAAAGAGATTTAAACAGAAAAATCATTGCACCATTCACGGTGAGCAGAGACTGTGCACATTTCTTTGTGTGGGTGGACGAGACTCCAACTGATCATCAAATCGGGAGCAATTCCAGCCCTGACCATGGAGAAACCGTGGCAATGTGGGGACTGTGGAAAGGCATGCCAGTGTCCATCTGAGCTGGAAATCCATCGACGCAGTCACACTGGGGAGAGGCCATTCACTTGCCCAGAGTGTGGGAAGGGATTCACTCAGTCAAGCAACCTGCTGAGACACCAGCGAGTTCACACTGGGGAGAGGCCCTTCACCTGCTCTCAGTGTGGAAAGGGATTCACTCATGCATCCACCCTGCAGGATCACCAGCGAGTTCACACCGGGGAGAAGCCAGTCACTTGCTCTGAGTGTGGGAAGAGATTCAGTCGGTTATCAAACCTGCAGGAACACCAGCGAGTTCACACTGGGGAGAGGCCGTTCGCCTGCTCTCAGTGTGGGAAGGGATTCACACATTCATCCACCCTGCAGGAACACCAGCGGGTTCACAGCGGAGAGAAACCATTCAGCTGCCCCACGTGTGGGAAGCGATTCACCAAGACAGCCACCCTGCTAACACACCAGCGAGTTCACACTGGGGAGAGGCCATTCACCTGCTCTCAGTGTGGGAAGGGATTCACTCAGTTATCCAGCCTGCAGAGACACCAGCGAGTTCACAGACGATTGCAGGGGTTGGATTCTGCTGTTATTGCTGCTGTTAAACACATCCAGGACTGAACCATGTTAATCCTGACACTTGATGAAGTGGGAGGGTCGGAGGGTTTCTTTCTGCTGGACTGGCCGGTCTCACAACTTTGCCTCCAGTGGGCTGATGCTCTTTGAGCCTGGGAGAGCACATTTCCCTGAAATGATCCACAGAAGCTGAGGAAGGACATTTATTTTATCCTGAATAGTAAATCGTGTTTTCCTACCTCTGCAGGTTGATCTAAAATAAATACATTTGTCTCTGTTCCATTGAGTCTACATCACAGGGCCAGGCCAGTCAGCTCAATTGGTCTCTGTCAGTATTAATGCTCCACATGAGCCTCCACCCAGCCCTCTTCACCTCCCCCCCCCATCAGCATCTCCTTCTATTCCTTTCTCCCTCATGTCTGTATCCAGCTTCCCCTTCAATGTATTCATTTTTTAGAAATATGTTTATTAGGGTATTTGCAATTTTTTATAATAATAACAATAACAACGATGTAAACATGGCACAATAAAGATTTCCACCCCCATCACAAACTTCACACCCCCCAACAATAAAACAATAGTCTAGCCCCCCCCCCCCCCCCAACCATTTTTTGGAATACTGCATCTGCTGACATTTTCATTTTCCCCGAGAAAGTCGACAAACGGCTGCCACCTCCGGGTGAACCCTGACATTGACCCTCTAAAGGCGAACTTTATTTTCTCGAGACTGAGAGACCCAGCCATGTCACTAACCCAGGTCTCTACACTCGGGGGCTTTGAGTCCCTCCACATTAACAAGATCCGTCTCCAGGCTGCCAGGGAGGCAAAGGCCAAGACGTCGGCCTCTTTCGCCCCCTGAACTCCCGGCTCTTCCGACATTCCAAAGATCGCTAACTCCGGACTTGGCACCACCTGTGTTTTTAGCACCGTGGACATTGCCTCAGCGAAACCCTGCCAACACCCTCTAAGCTTCGGGCATGCCCAAAACATGTGGATATGATTTGCTGGGCTTCCTGCCCACCTCGCACATCTGTCCTCTACTCCAAAAACTTGCTCATCCCAGCCACTGTCATGTGTGCCCGGTGGACTACCTTAAATTGTATCAGGCTAAGCCTGGCGCACAATGAGAAGGTATTAACCCCGCTTAGGGCATCCGCCCATAGACCCGCCTCTACCTCTCCTCCTAGCTCGTCCTCCCACTTGCCCTTAAGCTCCTCCACCGGAGTTTCCTCCGCCTCCGAAAGCTCCTGGTAAATATCCGAAACCTTCCCCTCCCCCACCCAGAAATGGAAACTACTCTATCCTGTATCCTCCATGGCGGCAGCAGAGGAAAGGCATTCCCTAGTGGCAATTCAAATTTATCCTCCAAGGCTTTCAAGCTGGGGAAGCTCCCGTCTATAAATAGATCCCCCATCCTCCTAATTCCTGCCCTTTGCCAACTCCGGAATCCGCCATCTAGCCTACCCGGTACAAACTGACGATTATTATAAATCGGGGTCCAAATCGATGCTCCCTCCACTCTCTTATATCTCCTCCACTGCCCCCAGATTCTCAGAGCCACCACCACCACCGGACTTGTGGAGTATCGGGCCGGCGAGAACGGAAGAGGTGCCATTATCAGTGCTCCCAAACTGGTGTCTTTATATGACACCGCCTCCATCCGCTCCCACACCAACCCCTCCCCCACTACCCACTTCCTAATCATGGCTATATTAGCCGCCCAGTAGTAATTGCAGAAATTCAGCAGCGCCAACCCACCCTTCCCCCGACTGCGTTCCAGCAACGCTTTCTTCACTCCCAGTGTTTTACCCGCCCACACAAAGCCCAAAATAACCTTATTCACCCGCTTGAAAAAAGCCTTTGGGATGAAGATGGGAAGGCACAGAAATCTAGGGAGGACCGTCATTTTCACAGCCTGTACCCTCCCCGCCAGTGATAGCGGGAGCAAGTCCCATCTCTTAAAGTCCCCTTCCATTTGTTCTACCAACCGGGATAGGTTTAACTTGCTCAGTGTCTCCCATTCCCAGGCCACCTGGATTCCCAGATACCGAAAGCTCTTCCCTACCATTCTAAGCGGCAACTCTCCCAGTCTCTTCTCCAACCCCTCCATTATTTCTTCAATTTCAATTTGGGCTCCCAGCCCTTCCACCAGATCCTCATCCACCCTCGGGAGCCTCAACTGTCCCTAGAACTGCTTCAGCCCCTCCACCCCAGCTGTGGGTTCCGACTCGTATAAGTTGCTGTAAAAGTCCTTGAACACCTCATTCACCCCCACTTGGTCCAGGACCGTGATCCCACCTCTACTCTTTACTTTCCCTATCTCCCTGGCCGCCTCCCTTTTCCTGAGCTGGTGCACTAACATTCTGCTAGCCTTTTCCCTGTACTCATAAATCGCCCCCTTGCCTTCCTCAACTGTTCCACTGCTTTCCCTGTGGTCAACAGCCCAAACTCCATCTGTAACCTCCGCCGCTCCCTCAGTAACCCCAGAGTATCCCCTGTCCTCCACCAACCTATCCCTCTCAACCCGTTCCACCTTTTCTCTGTGGGCCCGTATTGCGATTAATCCCCCTCTGACCACTGCCTTCAAAGCTTCCCAAACCATTGCTGCTGAGACCTCCCCCATATCATTTGTTTCCAGGTAGTTCTGGATGGACTTGTTAATCCGCCCACAGATCGCATTGTCTGCTAGCAACCCCACATCCAGTCTCCACAGCGGGCGTTGCCCTTTCTCCACACTAACCCGTAGATCCACCCAATGTGGGGCATGATCCAACACTGCGATTGCCGAGTACTCAGTATCCACCACCCCCGGTAGCAGAGCCCTGCTCAGAACAAAAAAGTCGATCCGAGAGTATACCTTGTGGACGTAGGAGAAGAAAAAAAAACTCCTTCGCTCATGGCTGTCCAAACCTCCATTCGTCTACTCCCCCCATCTGTTCCATAAACCCCTTCAATTCCTTTGCCACGGCCGGCCTCCTCCCTGTCCTGGATTTTGACCGGTCCAATTCCGGATCAATGACTGTGTTAAAATCTCCCCCCATGATCAAGTGATGTGACTCTAAGTCAGGGATCTTACCTAACACCCGCCTCATAAATTCCACATCGTCCCAGCTCGGAGCATATACGTTCACGAATACCTCCCGCACCCCCTACTGCTTCCCACTCACCATTAGGTACCTGCCCCCCTTGTCTGACACGATTCTCCCTCGAATGCCACCCGTTTATTAACCAGAATCGCTATCCCCCCTGGTCTTTGAGTCCAGCCCTGAGTGGAATACTTGGCCAAGTGGAATCCCTGAGTGGAATCCTCAGTCTAGTCTGGTCTATAACCTTTAGGTGTGTTGCATTGCCACGTCCGCCGTCAACCCCCCTCAAATGCGCCCCCCATATCAAGCCCAAGCTTATCACCTGCCTGCCCCCCCACCACCACCCCAGTGTGGTTCCGTGAGTCAGCTGACCTGATAGCTCTCGCCCGTGGCACCAGATTGTCTCCCCATTGTTCCGTCAATGGTGGGAGCTATCAAATGTGCGACCTACTCCTCCATGGCCGCAAAAAAATTTGTTTTCACGCAATATGTACAAATGTAGAAGAAAAAAAAATCATGGAAGTTCAGTCTATCTCTTATACGTACACATTGTATTTTATTCCTATTAAAAAAGGTACCTTTTGCCATTTCTAATGTCCCTCCTCCTTTGGTTCAAATGGAGAGTCCTGCTGGAGTCCTGGATTCTCATAGGATTTACAGTGCAGAAGGAGGCCATTCGGCCCGTTGAGTCTGCACCTGCTCTTGGAAAGAGCACCCCACACCTCCACCCTATCCCAGTAACCCCACCTAAGCTAAGGGCAATTTATCATGGCCAATCCACCTAACCCTGCACATCTTTGGACTGTGGGAGGAAACCGGAGCACCCGGAGGAAACCCACGCAGACATGGGGAGAACGTGCAGACTCCGCACAGACAGTGACCCAAACCGGGAATCGAACCTGGGACCCTGGTGCTGTGAAGCAACTGTGCTAACCACTATGCTACCGTGCTGCCCTCATATTGGACACACACACACTCCGCTCTCTCTCTCTCATGCACACATCTCTCTCACATACACTGTCATCTCTCTCTCTCTCTCTCACACACACTCATTTCTCACTTACACTCACTCTCCTCTCTCCCACACACACACTCCTCTCCCACACACTCCTCTCACATACATTCACTCATCTTTATCTCTCGCACACACATCTCTGTCTCACACACACATTTCTCTTGTCTCGCACACATATTTCTCTTGTCTCGCACACACATTTCTCTTGTCTCGCACACATTTCTCTGTCTCGCACACACATTTCTCTTGTCTCACACACACATTTCTCTGTCTCGCACACAAATTTCTCTTGTCTCGCACACACATTTCTCTGTCTCGCGCACACATTTCTCTGTCTCGCTCACACATTTCTCTGTCTCGCGCACACATTTCTTTGTCGCGCACACAAATTTCTCTGTCTCGCTCACACATTTCTCTGTCTCGCACACACATTTCTCTTGTCTCGCGCACACATTTCTCTGTCTCGCGCACACATTTCTCTGTCTCGCGCACACATTTCTCTGTCTCGCGCACACATTTCTCTGTCTCGCACACACATTTCTCTGTCTCGCACACACATTTCTCTTGTCTCGCGCACACATTTCTCTGTCTCGCGCACACATTTCTCTGTCTCGCGCACACATTTCTCTGTCTCGCGCACACATTTCTGTCTCGCGCACACATTTCTCTGTCGCGCGCACACATTTCTCTGTCTCGCGCACACATTTCTCTGTCTCGCGCACACATTTCTCTGTCTCGCGCACACATTTCTCTGTCTCGCGCACACATTTCTCTGTCTCGCGCACACATTTCTCTGTCTCGCGCACACATTTCTCTGTCTCGCGCACACATTTCTCTGTCTCGCGCACACATTTCTCTTGTCTCGCGCACACATTTCTCTGTCTTGCACACACTCATCTTTCAGACACACATTATCTCTCTGACACACTCCTCTCCTTCGTACACTCACTAATCTTTCTCTCACACACACGCCTCTCTAACACACACATCTTTCACATACTCACTTTGATCTCCCACATGCACTGATCTCTCACATACACGTCCACTCACCTCTGCTACACAGTCCTCTCTCACACTCGCTCGCTGTTATCTCATACACACAGATACTCATTATCTCTCTCACACACTCATCTCTCACATATACTCACTTGCTCTCACGTCACAATCGGAAACCTCTTTCCGAGGCCCAACTCGCTCTCTCCGAGGCCTGTCTTAACCACCCCCACCCCACCGCTCCTTCTCTGAGGCCCAGGTCTCCCAGTTTCTTCTGAGGCACCGCTCCCTCTCGCAGATCCAGCTCCCTCTTGCAGGCCTCATTCTCGCCATCGCTGCACTATCCACGCTCACCCTGGATGTTTCCAGTGCGTCCAATCAGAGGCTGCATTCTGGGGAAGCCAACCTCGGATTGTATGAGCGGGAAACAGCATCAAACTCAAGTTGTATTGTCATGAGACTGTCACGTTAAGAAATGTTTGGCTGCTCATGTTACTGCAGTGATGTCAGAGTGTGGGCTCTGGCTCCATTTTTTAGTTTCACTTTGAGAAAAGCTTGGGTGTGTCTGTGTCTTTTTGGTTTCATTTTCAGTGTTGGAGCTGAAGCCAGCCAAAGCAGGTGTACTGTTGATCTCTCTGCCATGAAAAGACCATCTCTTGATCATTTGGTGAATTCAGAATTATAAATGTTCTGAGTAGTGGCTTTAACCTGACGTGCTTCTGTTAAAGGTTGTTTTTTTTTAGTCTTCTGGATGTTAAAAGGACAGCGTACGCATTACTTGGTGTTGTATTCTTTGGGGGTTGTATTTGAATTGATGGTTGCTAAGATGTTCACTGTATGTTTTAAAAAGGTTAACTTGAGTTCACAGAATAAACATTGTTTTGCTTTAAAAAATACTTTTCCATTTCTGCTGTACCACACCTGTAGAGTGGGCCGTGTGCTCCCCATACCACAATCTATTAATAGTTGTGCGTCAGGTGAACTCCATGATACACTTTGAGGTTCTCTAAACCCTGGCCCATAACAGAATAGATCAGCCTGGCCTGCCGCAGAACCCTGGAAGCCAGTTTGGGAACCTTTGGCAGTTTTCGAATTAGGTTGGAAGCATCTTTAGCAGATCCTGACATTGCAACAAAAAGACAGGATTGGAACAGCGCTAATGAGTGAATGAACCCCAGGAATGACCGGGTTTCACACAGAGAGTCATTTTGAATACAGAATGTTCTTACATGTCTTTCTCCAATGTAATTACTGGTGTCTGATGAGGTTTCTGAGCATGTGCTGGCGTTGGGCTGGATGTTTCAGTCTGCAGGAGGTGACCTGTAAACAAGACCTGTTTTATTACTGCTCCTGTTTTCATGGTTGTTACTGTTTTCATGTAATTACTGTCTGCTGAGTTACTGTCATTGTTAAACTTCGTTATTTACTGATATAAAGAAGTTTCTTTTAATCAACACATTCGACTAGCTTATTTGTTGGCTCAAGTTACCGCACTGGGGAACAACGAACCTGTTTCCGATCTGACTCAAAATGCCATCGCGATGAACTTCTCAAAGCAGAAAATCAGGGAGCGAGATTCTCCAGTCCTCCAGCCGTATGATTCTCGGCCGCATGTGGTTCCCTGGCGGTGGGTTTCTATCTTCCCGCTGCTTGTCAACGGGATTTCCCATTCAAACCACCCCATGACGCCGCAAAGCCCTGCTGCGAACGTGCTACCAGCGGGCAAAGCGAATCCGGACAACCGGACAATTCGGGCCAAGATCTTCGAAGTGACACTGGGAATTCCAAGGCTGAAGATGGTGATCACGCTGAAGAAGTTGGACTAGTACAAGAAGCATTTTGGGCCAGTGTGTGTTTGTCACTGACTCATTCAACTGTGCTGTGTTAGACAGTGGCAGCACCTCACCAGTCACTGACTCATTCAACTGTGCTGTGTTAGACAGTGGCTGCATCTCACCAGTCGCTGACTCATTCAACTGAGCTGTGTTAGACAGTGGCTGCATCTCACCAGTCGCTGACTCATTCAACTGTGCTGTGTTAGACAGTGGCTGCATCTCACCAGTCACTGACTCATTCAACTGTGCTGTGTTAGACAGTGGCTGCATCTCACCAGTCGCTGACTCATTCAACTGAGCTGCGTTAGACAGTGGCTGAATCTCACCAGTCGCTGACTCATTCAACTGTGCTGTGTTAGACAGTGGCTGCATCTCACCAGTCACTGACTCATTCAACTGTGCTGTGTTAGACAGTGGCTGCATCTCACCAGTCACTGACTCATTCAACTGTGCTGTGTTAGACAGTGGCTGCATCTCACCAGTCACTGACTCATTCAACTGTGCTGTGTTAGACAGTGATGATGTGGAGATGCCACATTCACCTGAAGAAGGAGCCGTGCTCCGAAAGCTCGTGTTTGAAACAAACCTGTTGGACTTTAACCTGGTGTTGTAAGACTTCTTACTGTGTTAGACAGTGGCTGCACCTCACCAGTCACTGACTCATTCAACTGAGCTGTGATAGACAGTGGCTGCATCTTACCAGTCACTGACTCATTCAACTGAGCTGTGATCGACAGTGGCTGCACCTCACCAGTCGCTGACTCATTCAACTGAGCTGTGTTAGACAGTGGCTGCATCTCACCAGTCGCTGACTCATTCAACGGAGCTGTGATAGACAGAGGCTGCATCTCACCAGTCACTGACTCATTCAACTGTGCTGTGTTAGACAGTGGCGGCACCTCACCAGTCACTGACTCATTCAACTGAGCTGTGTTAGACAGTGGCTGCATCTCACCAGCCACTGACTCATTCAACTGAGCTGCGTTAGACAGTGACTGCACCTCAACAGGAGGGGGATCAGATTGGTGAAAATGCTACGCAGATTCTCCTTGGAGCGAGGATCGATACTGGGTTAAGAAGTATTAAAGCTCTCCGTGTTTTGCTTTGGTGATGGCAACACATTGAAGTCACTCAAAAAGAGTCGTGATTTCATGCAATATAGCTGGAGTCAGTCAATTTATCGGGACTGGTGTTGTCTTCAGTGAGATGTTCAGCAAACCTTCCATAAAAGGGCACAAATACAGCTGGACATGGAGCAAGGGAAAGGAATTGTTTTTGGGAAGTCAGTGGATGTGCAGTTTTCTCAATCAGGACATTACCGTAACCCCTTAACAATCTCTGTTTCTGATCAGTGTTTGACAAGGAATAATGGCATTGGGTGCTAGGATACAGAGAGAAAGCAAGAAAACTGTTTTCAAGCTGCACAGACAATTTGCTCACCCTTTTTATCAAAGATTAAATACTCCGGGCAGCACGGTGGCCTAGTGGTTAGCACAACCGCCTCACGGCGCTGAGGTCCCAGGTTCGATCCCGGCTCTGGGTCACTGTCCGTGTGGAGTTTGCACATTCTCCCCGTGTCTGCGTGGGTTTCGCCCCCACAACCCAAAAATGTGCAGAGTAGGTGGATTGGCCACGCTAAATTGCCCCTTAATTGGAAAAAATAATTGGGTAATCTAAATTTAAAAAAAAAAGATTAAATACTCTGCTGCAAGATGCGGGGATAGTTGATGAAGAGTTTACGAGGCTCAGAAGAGATTAGTGGGAAATGTGTAAAAAGTATCAGGGTACACCGTCACATCCCATTGTAAACCTTCCCTCAGCACATAACTTTGAGGAGGGAGTTGCCGTGGATCGAAAGGTGTGGGACACAAAGACAGAAATATTTCACTCCACACTTTATAGACATGGTAATCTGATTTAGTCTATCTCCAATAATACATGGCAAGGTCAAAAGGGTGATTCTAGACCAAGTTGTGGAGAAATGGACAGGGGCTGGACCTGGGGCACCAGCTAAGTTTCTGACTGATGATGGAGGGGAATTTGCTGATGAGGAGTTTCGAGACGCGTGTGAAAACATGAACATTGCAGCTGAAAGTCCTTTCAGCTACAGACTCTGTGAAAGGAATCACACGGTCATCAATGAGATGCTGCAGGAAATCTGAGCTGATCAGTCAAACTGCAAGTTGGCAACCGCACTGGCCGGGATGATTGATGCACACAATTCACTTCAGATGGATGGAGGGTATCGTCCCGATCAATTGGTCTCTGGGAAAAATCCCAAATGACCCTGTGTGCCGGGTGACAGCCCTCCTGCTTCAGAAAGGACAACAATTTGTTCCATTTTTAGTCATGAGTTATCTGATTGAGATACTTGAACTAAGAAACTATTGGGGATCCGAGAAGAGGAAAGTTTTATAATATAATGATTTGTGAAAACCAAGGAAAATCATGTTTCTATATCCTTTGATTTGTTTTGAAATATTATTGATGTGAATTGTTCGGGACCATTAATGTTTAAAGAGAAATTTGACCACCCAATTAACTGCAAGAATGTCACAAGATTCCATGTTTTTAAACCCAAAACAAACTTTACTGTGTTGTGGGCCAGGGTTTAGAGAACCCCACAGTGTATCATGGAGTTCACCTGACCCACAACTTTTACTAGATTGTGGTATGGGGAGCACACGGCCCACTCTACAGGTGTGGTACAGCAGAAATGGAAAAGTATTTTTTAAAGCAAAACTAATGTTTATTCTATGAACTCAAGTTAACCTTTTTAAAACATACTTTCAGATAGGAAAAGGTGGTGGGCTCGTTCTGCTAATAAGAGAAGAGATAAGTACAGTTCTGAACATCTTAGCAACCATTAATTCAAATACAACCCCCAAAGAATACAACACCATGTAATCCTTAATAAATTACCAAACAACATCCGGAAGAGAAAAGACCCTTTTAACACTGAAATCAGGTTTAAATTCACTATTGAGAGCAGTTATTCCTTTGAAATCATCCAAATGAACATTCTTTAGCTTGTAGAGAGATCCATGCACATCTGCTAGCTTTCACTGCAGCTCTTCTCTCTGAAAACAAAACTAAAACCTCACTCTATAGCAGCCTGCTCAAAAACAAGAGTGAAGCTGACAGACAGCCCAGCTCCACCCACTCTCTGACATCACTGCAGTAATAAACACCCATTTCTTAAAGGGACACCCACTACAGTTATTCGATAAAAACACCCATTTCTTAAAAGGTTCTCTCACATGACAACTGTTTATTTAAAACAAAAGGAAATTGGAAATCCGGCAATAGAAACTTAACACAGTAGTTTCGAAACACTTGTGCTGTAACCTCAGTTCGACTTTTTAACTTCACCCCCTTATAAGTAACAATAGCTTTAAACTTCATTCATTTCTGTTACCCGGGCCATCCCAAAGGTATGTGAAAACTCTCCAGAATTCACTTGAATTCTCCTCAGTATCCCAGCTATTCCCCAAGCTCTAAGATTTTATGGGGGTCCTTCCATCAGCTTTCGACTGAACAACCCTCCAACGTTCCTTCAAGACCTGAAAATAGTTGACTCCTCAGTCCAAGTGTGAGCTTCACTCCCTTCCTCCTGAGGGATTTAAACATTAGGAACAAGAAGATAGGTGACGGTGAGAGCGGCTGGGAGGAAGCAGTCAGTGCAGGGATCCTCTGTGGTCGTTCCCCTCAGTAACAAGTATACCGTTTTGGATATTGTTGAGGGGGATGACCTATCAGGGGTGAGCCATGGTCCCCCGACGATGTCACGGGCGCTGATTTCCCTGAACCTGAAGCGAGATAAGGACCCCCTGCAGTGTGGATCATATAGGCCAATTTCACTGTTGAACGTGGATGCCAAGTTGCTGGCAAAGATCTTGGCCACTAGAATAGAGGACTGGGTGCCGAGGGTGGTACATGAAGATCAGACGGGATTTGTGAAGGGGAGGCAGCTGAACACTAACGTGCGAAGGCTGCTAAATGTGATAATGATGCCGGCGGCAGAAGGAGAGGCGGAGATTGTGGTGGCATTGGATGTAAGGCCTTCGATAGGGTTGAGTGGGGGTACTTGTGGGAGGTGTTAGAGAGATTCGGGTTCGGGGAGGGGTTTATTAAATGGGTGAGATTGCTGTACAAGGCCCCGATGGCGAGTGCAGCGACAAATGGGAGGAGGTCCGAGTACTTCAGGCTCTACCGTGGGACGAGGCAGGGGTGCCCCCTGTCCTCCTTGCTTTTTGCGTTGGCAATTGAGCCTCTGGCCATGGCGCTCAGGGAGTCGGGGAGGTGGAGGGGTCTGGTGCAGGGTGGGGAGGAGCACCGAGTGTCGCTTTATGCAGATGACTTGCTGCTGTATGTAGCAGACCCGGTGGGGGGAATGCCGGAGGTGATGGAGATTCTTGCTGAGTTTGGGAGTTTCTCAGGCTACAAGTTGAACCTGGGCAAGAGCGAGCTGTTTGTTGTACACCCGGGAGATCAGGAGGGGGGGATTGGTAGGCTCCCGCTAAAGAGGGCAGTGAGGAGTTTTAGGTACATGGGGGTTCAGGTGGCTAGGAGCTGGGGGACTTTGCATAAGCTTAATTTTACTAGGTTGGTGGAGCAGATGGAGGAGGAGTTCAAAAGGTGGGACATGCTGTCGTTGGAGGGTAGAGTACAGTCCGTTAAAATGACGGTGCTCCCGAGGTTTTTGTTTTTGTTCCAGTGCCTCCCCATCCTTATTCCAAGGGCATTTTTTAGGAGGGTAGACAGCAGCATCACAGGATTTGTTTGGGCGAACGGGACTCCGAGGGTGAGGAGGGTCTTTTTGGAGCGGGGCAGGGATAGAGGGGGGCTGGCGCTGCCCAACCTCTCTGGGTACTATTAGGCGGCTAATGTCTCGATGGTACGCAAGTGGGTAATGGATGGGGAGTGGGCAGCATGGAAACGGATGGAGGTGGCGTCCTGTGGAGGCACGAGCCTGAAGGCACTGGTAATGGCGCCGTTGCCGCTCCCTCCAACGAGGTACACTACAAGCCCGGTGGTGGCGGCTACCCTCAAGATTTGGGGGCAGTGGAGGCGACACAGGGGGGAAGTGGGGGGCTTGGTGGAGGCCCCGCTGCGGGGGAACCACCGGTTTGTCCTAGGGAACATTGATGGCGGGTTCCTGGGGTGGCATAGGGCGGGCATAAGGAAGTTGGGAGACCTGTTCATTGGCGGGAGGTTTGCGAGCCTGGGTGAGCTGTAGGAGAAGTTTGAGCTCCCCCCGGGGAATATGTTCAGGTACCTTCAGGTCAAGGCGTATGCTAGGCGGCAGGTGGAGGGGTTCCCTTTGCTGCCCCCGCGGAGGGTAATGGATAAGGTGCTTTCGGGGGTGTGGGTCAGGGATGGGAAGGTGTCTGGCATCTACCAGGTGATGCAGGAGGGGGAGGAGGCGTCGGTAGAGGAGCTGAAGGCTAAGTGGGAGGTGGAGTTGGGGGAGCAGATTGAGGAGGGGACATGGGCGAACGCCCTGGAGAGGGTGAACTCCTCCTCTTCATGTGCGAGGGTTAGCCTCATCCAGTTCAAGGTACTGCACAGGGCTCATATGTCCGGGACGAGGATGAACAAGTTTTTTGGGGGTGAGGACAGATGCATTAGGTGTTCGGGGAGCCCAGCGAACCATGCCCATATGTTTTGGGCATGCCCGGCACTGGGGGAATTCTGGCAGGGGGTGGCGAGGACGGTGTCGAGGGTGGTAGGGTCCAGGGTCAAGCCAGGCTGGGGACTCGCGATATTTGGGGTTGGGGTGGAGCCGGGAGTGCAGGAGGCGAAAGAGGCCGATGTTTTGGCCTTTGCGTCCCTAGTAGCCCGGCAGAGGATCTTGTTGCAATGGAAAGATGCGAGACCCCCAAGCGTGGAGACCTGGATCAATGACATGGCGGGATTTATTAAGCTGGAGAAGGTCAAATTCGCCCTGAGAGGATCGGTGCAAGGGTTCTTTAGGCGGTGGCAGCCTTTCCTCGACTTTCTGGCTCAACGATAGGGTACGGGGACAGTAGCAGCAGCAACCCGGGGGGGGGGGGGGGGGGGGGGGGGTGGGTGGGGGTTCAGGGGGTATTGTTTATGTTAATTTAATTTATTTTTAATTTATTTGTTCATCGGGTTTGGGGGGTGGGGGGGGCTTGTTATCTGCGTTGTTACGGGTCCAGGGGGTGTTTATTATTATTATTGTTTTGTTGTTATACATGTCTCAAAAATTTCAATAAAAATTATTTTTTTTAAAAAAAGGGGTGAGCCATGGTGAACGGATCTCCAGCACTGAGTCTGTCCCTGTGGCTCAGAAGGGAAGGAGGGAGAGCAGGAGAGCAATAGCTATTGGGTTCTCGATAGTTAGAGGGACAGATAGACGGTTCTGTGGCAGCGAAAGAGACTCACGGATGGTATGTTGCCTCCCGGGTGCCAGGGTCTATGACGTCTCGGACCGTGTTTTCAGAATCCTTAAGGGTGAGGGGGAACAGTCACAAGTCGTGGTACATATCGGTACCAACGACATAGGTAAAAGAGACGGGGATTTAAATCCGGAATTTAGAGAGCTAGGGTGGAAGCTGAGAGCCAGGACAAACCGTGTTGTCATCTCTGGTTTGTTGCCGGTGCCACGTGCTAGTGAGGTGATGAACAGGGAGAAAGTGCAGATAAGCTGCAGGGATGGTGTTGGAGGGAGGGTTTCAGGTACGTGGATAATTGGAGCACATTCTGGAGAAGGTGGGACCTGTACAGACAGGACGGTTTGCACCTGAACCAGAGGGGCACCAATATCCTGGGAGGGAAATTTGCAATGGCTCTTAGGGGGGGTTAATTTGTCAGGGGGCTGGGAAAACGAGCTGTAGTCCAGAAGCCAGTGTTGAGAGTGGTGACGTACTGAGGAGGGTATCAAGGTCGCAGGAGTGTACCGGCAGACAGAAGTGTGTTTACTTCAATGCAAGGACCATCCACAATAAGGTAGGTGAACTTGGAGCGTGGATTGGTACTTGGGACTACGATGCTGTGGCCATTATGGAGACATGGTTAGAACAGGGACAGGAATGGTTGTTGGAGGTTCTGGGGTATAGATGTTTCAGTAAGAGTAGGGAAGGTGGTAAAAGAGGTGGAGGAGTAGCATTGGAAATCAAGGATAGTTTAATGGCTGCAGAAAGGCAGTTCGAAGGGGATCTGCCTACTGAGGTAATGTTAGAAATAGGAAAGGAGCGGTCGCATTGTTAGGAGTTTTCTATAGGCCCCCAAATAGTAATAGAGATGTGGAGGAAGAAATTGCAAAACAGATTATGGATAGGTGTGGAGGTCTCAGGATAGTTGTCATGGGTGACTTTAACTTTCCAAATATTGATTGGAACCTCTATAGGTCGAACAGTTCGGATGGGGCAGTTTTTGTACAGTGTGTGCAGGAGGGTTTCCTGACACAATATATGGATAGGCCGACAAGAGGGGAGGCCACATTGGATTTGGTACTGGGTAATAAAACGGGCCAAGTGTTAGATTTGTTTGTGGGAGAGCACTTTGGAGATAGTGACCACAATTCAGTGTCTTTCACTATTACAATGGAGAGGGATAGGGCCATACAGCAGGGCAAGGTTTATAATTGGGGGGAGGTGTAATTATGATGCGATTAGGCAAGAATTAGGGAGCATAAGATGGGAACAGAAACTGTCAGGGAAAGGCACAAATGAAAAGTGGAGCTTGTTCAAGGAACAAATACTGCGTGTCCTTAATAGGTATGTCCCTGTCAGGCAGGGAGGAAATGGCCGTGTGAGGGAACCGTGGTTCACAAAAGAGGTTGAATGTCTTGTCAAGAGGTCTTGATCTTTGGGTCCTCACTGTCCACGGGGATAGTGCCAGAGGACTGGAGAGTGGCAAATGTTGTTCCTCTGTTCAAGAAAGGGAATAGAATTGACCCTGGCCAGTTAGTCTTACTTCGGTGATCAGTAAATTAATGGAAAAGTTCCTGAAGGATAAGATTCATGACCATTTGGAAAGATGCAGCTTAATCCGGGATAGTCAACACGGATTAGTGAAGGGTAAATCTTGCCTCACAAATTTGATTGAATTCGTTGAGGAGGTAACTAAGTGTGTAGATGAAGGTAGAGCAGTTGATGTCGTATACATGGATTTTAGTAAGGCGTTTGATAAGGTTCCCCATGGTCGGCTCATGAAGAAAGTAAGGAGGTGTGGGATAGAGGGAAATTTGGCCAATTGGACAAGTAACTGGTTATCACATAGAAAACAGAGGGTGGTGGTGGAGACCAGTTACCAGCGGTTTACCACAGGGATCAGTGCTGGATCCTCTGCTATTTGTGATTTTTATCAATGACTTGGAGGAGGGGGCTGAAGGGCGGGTCAGTAAATTTGCTGATGACACCAAGATTCGTGGAGTAGCGGATGAGGTGGAGGGCTGTTGTAGGCTGCAAAGAGACATTCATAGGATGCAGAGCTGGGCCGAAAAATGGCAGATGGAGTTTAACCCTGATCAGTGCGAGATGATTCATTTTGGTAGAAAAAATTTGAATGCGGATTACAGGGTCAATGGCAGGGTTCTGAGGAATGTGGAGGAACAGAGAGATCTTGGGGTTCATGTCCACAGATCTCTGAAGGTTGCCACTCAAGTGGACAGAGCCGTGAAGAAGGCTTATAGTGTGTTAGCATTTATTAACAGGGGGATTGAGTTTAAGAGCCGCGGGGTTATGCTACAACTATACATGACCCTGGTTAGACCACATTTGGAGTATTGTGTGCAGTTCTGGTCACCTCACTATAGGATGGATGTGGAAGCAATGGAAAGGGTGCAAAGGAGATTTACCAGGATGCTGCCTGGTTTGCAGGATAGGTCTTATGAGGAAAGGTTGAGGGAGCTAGGGCTTTTCTCTTTGGAGCTGAGGAGGATGAGAGGCAAATTAATAGAGGTTTATGGGATGATGATGGGGATAGAGAGAGTGGGTGGATGAAGCTGTTACAAGGGGGCATAACTATAAGATTCAGGGTGGGAGATATAGGAGGGATGACGGAGGTAGGTTCTTTACTCAGAGAGTGGTTAGGGTGTGGAATGGAATGCCTGCTGTGATGGTGGAGTCGGACACTTTAGGAACTTTCAAGTGGTTATTGGATAGGCACATGGAGCACACCAGAATGACAGGGAGTGGGATAGCTTGATCTTGGTTTCGGACAATGCTCAGCACAACATCGAGGGCCGAAGGGCCTGTTCTGTGCTGTACTGTTTTAAAAAAAACTAGCAAAAAACTGTTCTATGTTCTAACACCCCTACTTCCTCAGGGCCCTCTAGGTTCCTGTTCCCACAGCTGGTCCACAGCTCCTGTTCCCACAGCTGGTTCAGAGCTCCTGCTCCCCCAGCTGGTTCCCAGCTCCTGTTCCCACAGCTGGTTCACAGCTCCTGCTCCCTCAGCCGGTTCACAGCTCCTGCTCCCACAGCTGGCTCACAGCTCCTGCTCCCACAGCTGGTTCCCAGCTCCTGCTCCCACAGCTGGCTCACAGCTCCTGCTCCCACAGCCGGTTCCCAGCTCCTGCTCCCACAGCTGGTTCCCAGCTCCTGCTCCCACAGCTGGTTCCCAGCTCCTGCTCCCACAGCTGGTTCCCAGCTCCTGATCCCACAGCTGGCTCACTGCTCCTGCTCCCACAGCCGGTTCCCAGCTCCTGCTCCCACAGCTGGTTCCCAGCTCCTGCTCCCACAGCTGGTTCCCAGCTCCTGCTCCCACAGCTGGCTCACAGCTCCTGCTCCCACAGCCGGTTCCCAGCTCCTGCTCCCACAGCTGGTTCCCAGCTCCTGCTCCCACAGCTGGTTCCCAGCTCCTTATCCCACAGCTGGTTCACAGCTCCTGCTCCCACAGCTGGTTCACAGCTCCTGCTCCCACAGCTGGTTCCCAGCTCCTGCTCCCACAGCTGGTTCCCAGCTCCTGCTCCCACAGCTGGTTCACAGCTCCTGCTCCCACAGCTGGTTCCCAGCTCCTGCTCCCACAGCTGGTTCCCAGCTCCTGCTCCCACAGCTGGTTCCCAGCTCCTGCTCCCACAGCTGGTTCCCAGCTCCTGCTCCCACAGCTGGTTCCCAGCTCCTGCTCCCACAGCTGGTTCCCAGCTCCTGCTCCCACAGCCGGTTCACAGCTCCTGCTCCCACAGCTGGTTCCCAGCTCCTGCTCCCACAGCCGGTTCACAGCTCCTGTTCCCACAGCCGGGTCACAGCTCCTGTTCCCACAGCCGGTTCACAGCTCCTGCTCCCCCAGCTGGTTCCCAGCTCCTGCTCCCACAGCTGGTTCCCAGCTCCTGCTCCCACAGCTGGTTCACAGCTCCTGGGTCCCACAGCTGGTTCCCAGCTCCTGCTCCCACAGCCGGTTCACAGCTCCTGTTCCCACAGCTGGTTCACAGCTCCTGCTCCCACAGCTGGTTCCCAGCTCCTGCTCCCACAGCTGGTTCCCAGCTCCTGCTCCCACAGCTGGTTCCCAGCTCCTGCTCCCACAGCTGGTTCACTGCTCCCACAGCTGGTTCCCAGCTCCTGCTCCCACAGCTGGTTCACAGCTCCTGTTCCCACAGCTGGTTCACAGCTCCTGCTCCCACAGCTGGTTCACAGCTCCTGCTCCCACAGCTGGTTCCCAGCTCCCGGTCCCACAGCTGGTTCCCAGCTCCCACAGCTGGTTCACAGCTCCTGCTCCCACAGCTCCTGCTCCCACAGCTGGTTCACAGCTCCTGCTCCCACAGCTGGCTCACAGCTCCTGCTCCCACAGCTGGCTGCTTCCACGCTAACTGCAGACTGCCTGCTTTCTGTGAGAAACACCCAGAATTCCAACTAAGGCTCCACCCTGAATCACTGATCCCCATGGTGACACAGACTCATTGGGATGTCCAACAGATGTTCAAATTAATCGGCTTTTAGCTTCAAAAACCAAACCTTCTGACCCTGAGGTCTGCATGAAGAATTCACCTCTGTAACAAAGACAGGACAGTAATTGTCAGACCCGATGTCTCCAGGTCTCCAGCTAAAATAGCCCAGCTGCCCTTTTACAGATCTTAGCCTTCCAGCTTTGACTTCTTCAGTCAACATCGGCCACACCTTGTGATTGGGAATTCCCGGAGGGTGTTTTCATTAAATCCAGAATTTCCATTTATCTTAAATTTAAAGAAAACCAATTCTCAAACTAAAAGTTGTTGTGTTCTGTGTTATGGCCATGGTAATGATGGACACAGAACATCTGGTTCTTTCACTGGAAAGGTGATTTACCTACAAACTCGTGGAAAGCAAATTAACAAACTACAATTCAGACAATGACTAATAAACAAATTCAGTGAATTCTCCTGCAGCTACTCTAAGTGTGACCATCTTCTTGTCCGTCTCACTGCCAACTGGCGGGTGTCTCGAGTCACATGATGGATCTCTATCACCACCAGCTGGTTGGAGGTTGCATATCTATGTACAGAACTGTGCACAGGCATATCAACACATCCCCCTTACTCTGGAACTGTTTACATTTACATACAAATGTAACTGCGTCTTACAAAACATGATCTGCATCATAATTTTAAACTGTCATGTCAAAATGCAACTGTGCTTACACAACATGACATGCTTGATAATATGAAATGTGTCCTTTGTGCACAGCTTATTACACAATTCTCTGTGGTTTCTTATGGTCTTGGGCCGAGCAGTTGCAATGCCAGGCTGTGATGCAGCCAGAGGTGCATCTGCAAAAATTGGTCAGAGTCAATGTGGACAGGCCGAGTTTCCTTACTTTTCCGAGGACGGATACGCGCTGTTGTGTTTTCTTGGTTGTAACGTCGATGTGCATGGACCAGGACAGATTGTTGATGATTTGCACACCTGCGAATTTGAAGCTGTCAAACATCTCCACCTCGTCACCATTGATGCAGACAGGGGTGTGGACGATACTTCCCTTCCTGAAGTTGATGACCAGCTCCTTAGTTTTGCTGACATTGAGGGAGAGATTGTTGATGTTGCTCCATACTACTAAGTTCTCTATCTCCCTCCTGTACTCTGACTCATTGTTGTCTGAGATCCAGGGGTATAAGCTACAGGGCTATGGGCCGGATGCAGGAAGCTGGGATTAGAAAGGGCACCTGGGTTTCGTCCGGCTGGTATGGACAAGATGGAACGAATGAAATGAAAAAGAAAGTCGGCTTCAAATGAAGTTACTGTGAAAAGCCCCTCGTCGCCACATTCTGGCGCCTGTTAGGGGAGGCTGGTACGGGAAATGAACCGTGCTGCTGGCCTGCTTTTAAAGCCAACGATTTAGCCCTGTGCTAAACCATTAGAATGGCCTCTGTCTGGGCTGTAACTTTTCAAAGGTTCGGTGGTTCTACGGAGGAGGGATTTTACCCACAAGGCTCAGACGGAGAAGCCGGGATTGTTCACTTTAGAGCAAAGGAGGTTGAGGGGAGATTGGATATAGGTGGACAAGACAAAGAAATGCTGCTCCCATTAGCTGATGGGACAAGGATGAAGGACACACATTTAAGCTTTAGTACGAGGAAGATATATATCATTGTTCTCCACTGTCGCTGGGTCCAAATCCTGGAACTCCCTCCCTGACAGCACTGGGGGTGTTACTGGGCTGTTACCGACACCACACAGACTTCAGCAGTTCAAGAAGGTGCCTCACCCACCACCTTCTAAAGCAGCAATTAGGGATGGAGAACAAATGCTGGACCCAAGCCAGAAACACCACATCCCATGAAAGAATGAAAGTAGAAAGATGCGAGTGTGGGGGGAGGTGCAGAGTGAGTGGTAATGACCTGGAACTCGCTGCCCGTGAGGATGGTGGAAGCAGACACCCAGAACTATTTCAAAATGAAATTTTGATGGGCACTTGAGGGAAATGGGACTGACCGGATTGCTCCACAGAGAGCCAGCATGGAGTCAATGGGCTGAATGGCCTCCTTCTCTGCCCGAATTACTCTATGGTCTGAAGAGAACAATTTCAGCTGCTCCAGTCTCTCCAACTAACTGAAGTCCCTCATTCCTGGTCCCGTAAATCTCCTCAGCCCCCTCACTGAGTCCAGCAGAGAGAAACCCTCTGACCCTCCCACTTCACCAAGTGTCAGAATGAACATGGTTCAGTCCTGGGTGTGATTAACAGCAGCAATAACAGCAGAGTCCAACCCGTCATCACTCGTGAACTCGCTGGTAGCTGCGCAGGGTGGATAACAGGGAAACCCCTTCCCACACACACAGATGAATGGCCAGATATTTACTGATTTATTGATTCACTGATTTATTGCTTCACTGATGCCTTTAAGAATTGATGCAGTACATTTCTTAATTCTGCACAGACAGAGAATGAAATATCCACAGGTTAATGTGGAAAGATAGTCATTGTTTCAGATAATAAATAATAATTGTGATGCAGGAATTTAACATTGTTTCATGAAAAGTTGCATAAACGCCCCTTGTAATTAATAAACCATTGTTCCTCAACACATTCTGGAATGAAAATGTATCAAAGCCTTAGCAACAGCAAGGTTAATGCAAGCACCTTATATTTGTAGGATTGGTACACGTGACGGGGGCACGTAGACATTTAATCAATTTGATGGAGATTAGTAAATCTCAAGAATTGACAAATGCTTGGTTAACAAATCATTTTCTCAGTGATAGACAGATATTTGAATAAATCAGGAAGCTTCAGCTGAGAATTAGAAACCAATGAGAGTAAATGAGGGATTAGACCATTGATCAGAATTTCATTAAGAATAAGGCTTCGTGATTAAAGCTTTGTTCTGAACTGATACTTGAAGAAATTCTGAACCATCTATTGATTTTCTAACTCTCTTTAATATGTTTGATCTATTATTTGATCAAAATTTTGACTTAGTTTTTCTATTGAAGAGAATCAAGGTGAATGATTCGCAAATAAAGTTGTATTTTTGGACTGTTTCAATCAACTGGATCTGTGACTCTTATTTGAAGATAAAATAAGGGATCGATCGTATCACAGCCTCTTCCTGATATGAACCTGCTGGTGTTTGAGCAGGAAGGTTGACCGAGTGAATCCCTTCCCACACTCGGAGCAGACGAACAGCTTCTCCTTACTGTGAATTCGCTGGTGTGACAGCCGGGAGGATGAGTCGCTGAATCTCTTCCCACACACAGAGCAGGTGAACGGCCTCTCCCTGGTGTGAACTCGCTGGTGCGTCACCAGGTTGGATGACATGGAGAATTTCTTCCCACAGTCCGAGCAGGTGAACGGCTTCTCCCCGCTGTGGACTCGCTGGTGTACCCGCAGATTGGATAACTCACTGAATCCCTTCCCACATTGGGAGCAGGTGAATGGCCTCTCCCCGGAGTGGACTCGCTGGTGTGTCTGCAAGTTGCACAACTGAGCAAATCCTGTCCCACACACAGAGCAGGTGAATGGCCTCTCCCCAGTGTGTACTCGCTCGTGTACCCGCAGATTGGATAACTCACTGAATCCCTTCCCACACTGGGAGCAGGTGAATGGCCTCTCCCCGGTGTGGACTCGCTGGTGTGTCTGCAGGTTGCACAACTGAGCGAATCCTGTCCCACACACAGAGCAGGTGAATGGCCTCTCCCCAGTATGGACTCGTTGGTGTCTCCGCAGGTTATACAACTGGAGGAATCCCTTCCCACACTCAGAGCAGGTAAATGGCCTCTTGCCGGTGTGGTCGCGCTTGTGTATCTGCAGGTTAGATGACCGAGTGAATCCCTTCCCACACACTGAACACGTGAACGGCTTTCCCTCGATATGAGTTCCCTGGTGTTTCTGAAGGCTGGATAACTGAGTGAAACCCTTCCCACACTCAGTGCAGGTGAATGGCCTCTTGGTGTGAACTCGCTGGTGTGTCTGCAGGGTGGATAACTGAGTGAATCCCTTCCCACAGGGAGAGCAGGTGAACGGCCTCTCCCCAGTGTGAACTCGCTGGTGTTTCTGCAGGGTGGATAACTGAGTGAATCCCTTCCCACAGCGAGAGCAGGTGAACGGCCTCTCCCCAGTGTGAATGCGTCGATGAGCTTCCAGTAGTGACGGGACTCTGAATCCCTTCCCACAGTCCCCACATTCCCACGGTTTCTTCATGGTGCGGGTGTCCATGTATCTCTCCAGGTTCACCGCCCAGTTGAGGCCTCGTCCACACACAGAACACGTGTACGGTCTCTCCCCGCTGTGAATGGTGCGATGATTTTTCAGGCTGTGTAACTGGTTAAAGCTCTTTCCACAGTCAGTGCTCTGGAACACTCTCACTCGGGTGTGTGTGTCTCGGTGCTTTTCCAGTCACACTGATGTTTAAAGCATTCTGAAGCAGACAGAACAGACAAACATTTCTCCTTCTAGATTTAAAGGTCGATGATATTCCAGTCCCGATGAATTGAGTGATGCTGTCGGATGTTGACGTGAAGTTTGCTTTGAGATTTCTGTCTGTAAATCCTCATCTTCTGAGATCCTGTAAAAGCGGTTCACACAATCATCACTGTCAGTACAGGACAGACATTCAGAACAGACAATTCTAGTTTATGAACATTCAATCCCTTCTCCTTCCCAAAAGTCATCCAACACTCACTCCACGCAATATATACCCTCCCAATTCTTGTTAAGGTACAATTTAATTTGAGCAACAGATCCATGGTCACTGTTCCATGTCCCAGACAGAGAGACCTTAAAATCTTTCTCCATTCTCCATCTGTATCTATAGCAAAGTGGCCATAGTCCCAGATGACCATAGTCTGCTTTCCCCTTTGCGGGGAGAGCTGCCTGGTGGTGATTTAATCTGACCATCACCATACCTCAGGCGAGGGGCAAGGTTGAGAAAGTGGGCCTTCATGAATAACCTCAGCCAGTCCAGGAATTGAACCCACGCTGTTGGCGTTGCTCTGCATCTCGAACCAACTGTTCAGCCGTCTGAACTAAACTGTCCCCTGTGTATATAACTGAAGTGATAATGAGCAATATATTGAACCCTATGTGGGAGGAGGATGTGAGAAATCTGGAACTGACAGACAATCTAAATGACGGAAGGGAAGGCAAAGTATTTCAAAAGGCGGGGGGGGGGGTGGGGGGGGACGCTGACACGGGGAGAATATGCAAACTCCACACGGACAGTGACCCGGGGCCGGGAATCGAACCTGGGACCCTGGAGCTGTGAAGCAATTGTGCTATAAAAGCGAGAGAGACCTGTGCCAAGCAGTCCAGAGTCTGCACCCTCCCTGTATTCACTTCCTTTCCCTTCAGTTGCTGCAAGTGACCAATTGAAGGTGAGAATGAGAAAAGAAATGGAAAGGGGCAGAAAAGAAAGTGTTTTACTCACAGATGTTGGAGGCAGGAGGAGGTTTCAATCTGTGTGAAGCGCCATTTTCAGACACCGGAAGTCTGCGGTTTGACCTGATCTAAGAGTCCTTCCGGTCCTCCAACCTTCCCATTGGTCAACACCTCAGCCGGAAGGTCAGGGGGCGACCTCTCACGCGCACAAGCTCAGTCCCGAGGAAGGGGGATGTCACTGAGCGGCTTCTAGCTCTGGCCGGAGCCGTCTGCCGGTTGCCTAGAAACCTTGTCTGGAGGAGGTGGGCGGGGAACAATGGGTGGGGGAGGGGCTCACGTGTCCGCGCCGAACCTGCGCACTGTAACCCGGAGACGTCACCACGGAGCAGTGATTCCTATTGGCTGATCCCGGAAGGGCTCCCTTTATGACGTCACAATCCGGAAGTTGGACTAAAACGTCCTCTTCTGCAACATCTGGGAGGAAATCAATGTTTCTCCCTTTCCATTTCTTTCCTCGTTCTGGGGGGACATTGGGGACTTGCAGCAACTGAAGGGAAAGGAAGTGAATCCAGTCTGTATATTACACACATTTTCTGTCCAGTAATGTAGACATACATCTGTCTGGCAGCCTGCAGGTAGATTTTCAGGTCTCTGTGTTCAGGACTGGAAGCAGTGAGCAGGGATCTGTCAGTCAGCCTGAATCAGCACCTTCAGGAGAATTGGGAGGGTAAATATTAGAGCAGGGTGAGAATGGAGGGAGAGTGTGTGGGATGGAGAATTACAGATCTTGGGGAAATGAGAGGAAAGAATATTCCATAGAAACTAGAATTCTGTTTTGAATTTCTAACCTGTTCTGACACCAATGACTTCTGTAAACTACTTTTACAGTGTTATGGGCCAGGGTTTAGAGAACCCCAAAGAGTATCATGGAGTTCACCTGACCCACAACCTGTAATAGATTGTGGTATGGGGAGCGCACGGCCCACTCTACAGGTGTGGTACAGCCGAAATGGAAAAGCATTTTTTAACAGCAAAACAATGTTTATTCCATGAACTCAAGTTTTAAATCACCAAAGGATCGATTTACAGTTTTTAGATGACAGAGAGAGAGACTAGAACATAGAACAGTACAGCACAGAACAGGCCCTTCGGCCCTCGATGTTGTGCCGAGCCATGATCACCCTACTCAATCCCACGTAGCCACCCTATACCCGTAACCCAACAACCCCCCACCCCTTAACCTTACTTTTTAGGACACTACGGGCAATTTAGCATGGCCAATCCACCTAACCCGCACATCTTTGGACTGTGGGAGGAAACCGGAGCACCCGGAGGAAACCCACGCACACACGGGGAGGACGTGCAGACTCCGCACAGACAGTGACCCAGCCGGGAATCGAACCTGGGACCCTGGAGCTGTGAAGCATTTATGCTAACCACTATGCTACCGTGCTGCCCCTATGCTACCGTGCTGCCCCTATATACTAATACCCCTTCTGGCTGTGACTGCAGCTATCCAGCTCTGAAAACAAAACTAAAACACACCCTGCAGCAAATAGCCTAAAACAAAAGTAAAAAGCTGACAGAAAGCCCAGCTCCACCCACACTCTACATCACAGATAAACACACATTTCTTAAAGGTACATTTCTTAAACACCTGTTTCTTAAAGGTGCTCGCACATGACAACAGGATATCAGATGTGGATGTAAGGTCAGGATCCGACATCCTCATTCAATTCATTGTGACTTGAATATCATCGGCCTTTGAATCTAGAAGGAGAAATGTTTGGCTCTTCTGTCTGCTTCAAAACGTTTAAACATAAATGTGATTGGAAATGCACCGAGACACATAAAGACCTGAGTGAGAGTGTTCCAGTGAACTGACTGTGGAGCGAGCTTTAAACGGTTACATAGGAAGAGAAAATATTGCATATCTTCACAGTGGGGAGAGACTGTACAAGTGTTCCTTGTGGACGAGGCTGGAACCGATCATTGGACCTGGAGAAACACAAGGACACCATCACCATGGAGAAACCGTGGAAATGTGGGGACTCAGTTACCCATCTGCTCTCGAAACTCATCGACGCTGTCACACTGGGGAGAGGCCATTCACCTGCTTCAAGCGTGGGAAGGGATTCACTCATTCATCTGCCCTGCTGACACACCAGCGCATTCACACCGGGGAGATGCCATTCACCTGCTCTCAGCAGGGCCGGCTCAAGGCACCGGCAACTCGGGCAGTCGCCCGGGGCGCCATGTGCTAGGGGGCGCCAGAGACTCGGGTTCCGCGCATGCGCAGTTGGGCCGGTGCCAACCAGCGCATGCGCGGTGGCCGCCCTCCCCCAGGGCGCCCCCCCCCACCCCCCGGTCCCGCCCCCCCCCCTGCCAAGGGCGCCGAAGTTCAGCTTGTCCGGGGCGCCAGCAACCCTAGGGCCGGCGCTGGCTCTCAGCGTGGGAAGGCATTCACTCATTCATCTGCCCTGCAAACACATCAGCGGGTTCACACCAGGGAGAGGCCATTCATCTGCTGTGTGTGTGTGTGGGAAGGGCTTCACTCAGTCAGCCAGCCTCCACACGCACCAGAAGGTTCACACTGGGAAGAGGCCATTTGCCTGCTCTGAGTGTGGGAAGGGTTTCAGCGATTGGTCCAAACTGCTGAAGCACCAGCGAATTCACATTGGGGAGAAGCTGTACATCTGCCATGCATGTGGGAAGGGTTTCAGAGATTCATCCGGCCTCATCAGACACCAGCGAGTTCACACAGGCAACAGGCCATTTCCCTGCCCCGTGTGCAGGAAGGGTTTCACTCAGTCATCCAACCTGCAGAGGCACTGGCGCGTTCACACTGGGGAGAAGCTGTTTGCCTGCTCTCAGTGTGGGAAGAGATTCAATCAGTCACCCCACTTGCTGAGATACCAGCGAGCTCACAAGTGATGACAGGGATTGGATTCTGCTGTTTTTGCTGCTGTTAATCACACCCAGGACTGTACCATGTTCATTGTGAGACTTGGTGAAGTGGGAGGGTCAGAGGGTTTCTTTCTGCTGAACTGGCCAGTCTCACGACTTCCAGTGGGCCGATGTTCTTTTAGCCTGGGAGAGCACATCTCCACTGAAATGATCTGCAAAAGCTGATGAAGTCCATGTATTTCATCCAGGATATTAAACAGTGTTTTACCTCCACGGCAGGTAGATCCAAAATAAATACATTTGTCTCTGCTCTGTCGAGTCTGCAGTACGGGCCAGGAAAGGACAGAATTCCACGGTTAAATCTTTGAAGGTGAACACGTGAATTCCTCACGAGAGACTGATTTTCAGTGAGATTGGCTGACGTTTACTGACGTCTGGGTGAGATTTCCATGGACTCTGTCTTGGTCGCACCTGCCATTTATGGTGTGATGTGTGTTCGAGCACATTATATGTGTTTATTCACACATCCCTCTATTCCACTGTTAAGGTTGGAATGTAAGGTAGATGATGTAAAGTGTTTTATCTTTCTGACTTTGTATCGTAAACTTTATTTATGTTTGTTCACAACCTGCGGAATCCTGTGGTTTTATTTGCCAACTGAGTGTCTTCAATCTCAAACTTTTATCAATTTCATCAAAACATTCTTGGTTCTTAAGGGGTCTGCCCAAGAATCATAATATATATACGTATACTGAACCAGTATGAACCAGTGATATGGGGGGATGCGCAGCGATTGGTCATGTCATAGAATCCCAACAGTGCAGAAGACAGGCATTCAGCTCATCAAGTCTGCACCGTCCCTCCGAAAGACCACCCTACCTCGGCCCAATCCCTCACCTATCCCAGTAACCCCACCTGATCGTTCAACACTGAGCGGCAACTTTTTTTTGGAAATGTTTTTTTATTGAGTTTTCATATTTTATATCCAACAAATTACAAATTATTAGAAAAAAACACGCAAAAATTAACATGTATATTTACAGGCAAGCATCTTCATAATAACAACTGTGGCCATCCCCTTTACCCGGCATACATATTTTACATTCCCCAATATGGCCGAGGCACATGTTTATAGGCATTTATTTACAATTTGGTTTTAGAGATAGAGATAGAGAAATACAGCACAGAACAGGCCCTTCGGCCCACGATGTTGCGCCGAACTTTTGTCCTAGGTTAATCATAGAATTTTGGACAATTTTTCATGGCCAATCCACCCAACCTGCACATCTTTGGACTGTGGGAGGAAACCGGAGTACCCGGAGGAAACCCACGCAGTCACGGGGAGGATGTGCAGACTCCACACAGACAGTGACCCAAGTCGAAATCGAACTTGGGACCCTGGAGCTGTGAAGCAATTGTGCTATCCACAATGCTACCGTGCTGCCCTTAAGAAGTTAACCTACACTCCATTATTCTACCCTAATCCAAGTACCTATCCAATAGCCGCTTGAAGGTCCCTAACTTTTCCGACTCAACTACTACCACAGGCAGTGCATTCCATGCCCCCACTACTCTCTGGGTAAAGAACCTACCTCTGACATCCCCTCTATATCTTCCACCATTTATCTTAAATTTATGTCCCCTTGTAATGGTGTGTTCCACCCGGGGAAAAAGTCCCTGACTGTCTACTCTATCTATTCCCCTGATCATCTTATAAACCTCTATCAAGTCGCCCCTCATCCTTCTCCGTTCTAATGAGAAAAGGCCTAGCACCCTCAACCTTTCCTCGTATGACCTACTCTCCATTCCAGGCAACATCCTGGTAAATCTCCTTTGCACCTTTTCCAAAGCTTCCACATCCTTCCTAAAATGAGGTGACCAGAACTGCACACAGTACTCCAAATGTGGCCTGACCAAGGTTTTGTACAGCTGCATCATCACCTCACGGCTCTTAAATTCAATCCCTCTGCTAATGAACGCTAGCACACCATAGGCCTTCTTCACAGCTCTATCCACTTGAGTGGCAACTTTCAAAGAACTATGAACATAGACCCCAAGATCTCTCTGCTCCTCCACATTGCCAAGAACCCTACCATTAACCCTGTATTCCGCATTCATATTTGTCCTTCCAAAATGGACAACCTCACACTTGTCAGGGTTAAACTCCATCTGCCACTTCTCAGCCCAGCTCTGCATTCTATCTATGTCTCTTTGAAGCCGACAACAGCCCTCCTCACTATCTACAACTCCACCAATCTTCGTATCATCTGCAAATTTACTGACCCACCCTTCAACTCCCTCATCCAAGTCGTTAATGAAAATCACAAACAGCAGAGGACCCAGAACTGATCCCTGCGGTACGCCACTGATAACTGGGCTCCAGGCTGAATATTTGCCATCCACCACCACTCTCTGTTTTCTATCGGTTAGCCAGTTTGTTATCCAACTGGCCAAATTTCCCACTATCCCATGCCTCCTTACTTTCTGCATAAGCCTACCATGGGGAACCTTATCAAATGCCTTACTAAAATCCATGTACACTACATCCACTGCTTTACCTTCATCCACATGCTTGGTCACCTCCTCAAAGAATTCAATAAGACTTGTAAGGCAAGACCTACCCCTCACAAATCCGTGCTGACTATCCCTAATTAAGCAATGCCTTTCCAGATGCTCAGAAATCCTATCCCTCAGTACCCTTTCCATTACTTTGCCTACCACCGAAGTAAGACTAACTGGCCTGTAAGTCCCAGGGTTATCCCTATTCCCTTTTTTGAACAGGGGCACGACATTCGCCACTCTCCAATACCCTGGTACCACCCCTGTTGACAGCGAGGACGAAAAGATCATTGCCAACGGCTCTGCAATTTCATTTCTTGCTTCCCATAGAATCCTTGGATATATCCCGTCAGGCCCGGGGGACTTGTCTATCCTCAAGTTTTTCAAAACGCGCAACACATCTTCCTTCCTGACAAGTATCTCCTCAAGCTTATCAGTCAGCTTCACGCTGTCCTCTCCAACAATATGGCCCCTCTCGTTTGTAAATACTGAAGAAAAATACTTGTTCAAGACCTCTCCTATCTCTTCAGACTCAATACACAATCTCCCGCTACTGTCCTTAATCGGACCTACCCTCGCTCTAGTCATTCTCATATTTCTCACATATGTGTAAAAGACCTTGGGGTTTTCCTTGATCCTACCCGCCAAAGATTTTTCATGCCCTCTCTTAGCTCTCCTAATCCCTTTCTTCAGTTCCCTCCTGGCTATCTTGTATCCCTCCAGCGCCCTGTCTGAACCTTGTTTCTTCAGCCTTACATAAGTCTCCTTCTTCCTCTTAACAAGACATTCAACCTCTCTTGTCAACCATGGTTCCCTCACTCGACCATCTCTTCCCTGCCTGACAGGGACATACATATCAAAGACACGCAGTACCTGTTCCTTGAACAAGTTCCACATTTCACTTGTGTCCTTCCCTGACAGCCTATGTTCCCAACTTCTGCACTTCAATTCTTGTCTGACAGCATTGTATTTACCCTTCCCCCAATTATAAACCTTGCCCTGTTGCTCGCACCTATCCCTCTCCATTACTAAAGTGAAAGTCACAGAATTGTGGTCACTGCCTCCAAAATGCTCCCCCACTAACAAATCTATCACCTGCCCTGGTTCATTACCAAGTACTAAATCCAATATGGCCTCCCCTCTGGTCGGACAATCTACATACTGTGTTAGAAAAGCTTCCTGGACACACTGCACAAACACTAACCCATCCAAACTATTTGATCTAAAGAGTTTCCACTCAATGTTTGGGAAGTTGAAGTCGCCAATGACTACTACCCTGTGACTTCTGCACCTTTCCAAAATCTGTTTCCCAATCTGTTCCTCCACATCTCTGCTGCTATTGGGGGGCCTATAGAAAACTCCCAACAAGGTGACTGCTCCTTTCCTATTTCTAACTTCAACCCATATTACCTCAGTAGGCAGATCCCCCTCGAACTGCCTTTCTGCAGCTGTTATACTATCTCTAATTAACAATGCCACCCCCCCCCCCCCACCTCTTTTACCATCCTCCCTAATCTTGTTGAAACATCTATAACCAGGGACCTCCAACAACCATTTCTGCCACTCTTCTATCCAAGTTTCCGTGATGGCCACCACATCGTAGTCCCAAGTACAGATCCATGCCTTAAGTTCACCCACCTTATTCCTGATGCTTCTTGCATTAAAGTATACACACTTCAACCCATCTCCTTGCCTGCAAGTACTCTCCTTTGTCATTGTTACCTTCCCCACTGCATCACTACGTGGTTTGGCGTCCTGACTATCGTCTACCTTAGTTGCTGGACTACAGATCCGGTTCCCATTCCCCTGCCAAATTAGTTTAAACCCTCCCGAAGAGTACTAGAAAACCTCCCTCCCAGGATATTGGTGCCCCTCTGGTTCAGATGCAACCCGTCCTGCTTGTACAGGTCCCACCTTCCCCAGAATGCGCTCCAATTATCCAAATACCTGAAGCCCTCCCTCCTACACCATTCCTTCAGCCACGTGTTCAACTGCACTCTCTCCCTATTCCTAGCCTCGCTATCACGTGGCACCGGCAACAAACCAGAGATGACAACTCTGTCTGTCCTGGCCTTTAACTTCCAGCCTAACTCCCTAAACTTGTTTATTACCTCCACACCCTTTTTCCTACCTACATCGTTGGTACCAATGTGCACCACGACTTCTGGCTGCTCACCCTCCCCCTTCAGGATCCTGAAGACACGATCAGAGACATCCCTGGCCCTGGCACCCGGGAGGCAACATACCTTTCGGGAGTCTCGCTCGCGACCACAGAATCTCCTATCTATTCCCCTAACCATTGAATCTCCTATTACTATTGCTTTTCTATGCTCCCCCCTTCCCTTCTAATCCCCAGAGTTAGACTCAGTACCAGAGACCTGGCCGCTGGGGCCTTCCCCCGGTAGGTCATCCCCCCCAACAGCATCCAAAACGGTATACTTGTTTTGAAGGGGAACGGCCACGAGGGATCCCTGCACTGTCTGCCTGTTAGTTTTCTTTCCCCTGACTGTAACCCAGCTACTCTTGTTCAGTACCTTTGGTGTGGCTACCTCCCTGTAACTCTTCTCTATGACCCCCTCTGCCTCCCGGATGATCCGAAGTTCATCCAGCTCCAGCTCCAGTACCTTAACATGGTCTCTGAGGAGCTGGAGTTGGGTGCACTTCCCGCAGGTATAGTCAGCGGGGACACCAGTGGTATCCCTCACCACCCACATCCTACAGGAGGAGCATGCAACTGCCCTAGCCTCCATCCCCTCTTACTTTACAGAATTAGCTGCCCCTTGGACCAACTGGACCTCCGCCCTCCAACTCTACTTCCAGTCAGCTGTACTCTAAACTCCTGGCTCTCTTCACGCTCTTTGATAAATATAGGAAATGAAATGTCAGGAGCACCTTACTCCCTCCTCACCTAACTCCCTCAGTCACCAAACTCTCACTGTAGCACTCAAATGCCACAAGCTCAGCACTCCCTCAGTCACCAAACTCTCACTGTAGCACTCAAATGCCACAAGCTCAGAACTCCCTCAGTCACCAAACTCTCACTGTAGCACTCAAATGCCACAAGCTCAGCACTCTAGTGCAAACTTAGCTTGCCATCAGACTGTCGCTTGCGGCTTTGTCCTTACTTTCTTTTTGGAATACTTTTTATTGAAGTTTTCAACAACAAATTTTATCACAACAGAGAAAAACAGTAACCCCTCCCCTCCAATACAAAAACAATAAATTAACAAGAAAAAGAAATAAGCATAAAACCATGAGAACCCCCATAACGAACCCGTAGCCCCCCCCCCCCCCCCCCCCCCCCCCAGCTACCTTCCCCCGATTCCCGTCCATTTTCCCCCTGATTCTCGGCTACCTGACTATTCTTCCTCTTGTTCGTTGGCCACAAACAGGTCCCGGAACAATTGCATGAATGGCTCCCACGTTCTGTGGAAGCCATCGTCTGACCCTCGGATGGAGAATTAGATTTTCTCTATTTGGAGAGATTCCGAGAGGTCGGACAGCCAGTCTGCAGCTCTGGGCGGTGCTACTGACCGCCAGCCAAACAGGATTCTACAGCGGGCGATCAGGGAGGCAAAGGCAAGGGCGTCCGCCCTCCTCCCAGGAATAGATCTGGCTGGTCTGAAACCCCGAAGACCGCCACTATCGGGCATGGCTCCACCCTCACCCCCACCACTTTGGACATAGCCTCGAAGAAGGCTGTCCAGTACTCCACAAGTCTGGGGCAAGACCAGAACATGTGGGCGTGGTTGGCCGGGCCTCTTTGGCACCGTTCACATCTGTCCTCCACCTCCAGGAATAACCTACTCATACGGTTTCTTGTTAAGTGGGCTCTATGTACCACTTTTAGTTGAGCCTTGTGCACATGGAGGTGGAGTTGACCCTATGCAGGCTTAGCGGCAACTTAGCATGACCAATCCAACTAAACATGCACATCTTTGGACAGTGGGAGGAAACTGGAGCACCCGGAGGAAACCCACACAGACACGGGAAGAATGTACAAACCCCACACAGTCACTCAAGGTCGGAATCGAACCCAGAGCTTCTGCCACTTTGAGGCAACAGTGCTAACCACCATGTCACCCTATTTCCCCATGTCCTGGAACTCGCTGCCTACGAGGGTGGTGGAAGTGGGGTCACGGGGATAGGCCGGGGGATTGGACCGAGGTCAGGCGCTATTTCAGAGGGTCGGTGCAGACCCGCTGGGCTGAATGATGTCCTTCTGCACAGTAGGGATTCTATGGGTGAAGACGGCCCCTCAGCTCGGGAAATCAGGGATGGGCAATAAATGCTGGCCTTGCCAGCGATGCTCCAATCCCATGAAAGGATTAATTTGAAAAGCCTTTGTTTCTGACATTGCACCCGTGACAAAGGAGGGCAACAAATGCACCACCCTGTCCCACTTTGGAAGTCAAACATGTCCATGACCTGGTCATCTCTTCCTGAACCTGACTGGCATTCCTCTCCTGCCTCTCGCTCTCCTTGGAGATGTAAAGGAGAACATTACCATCCCGGAAGGGGCTGTTAATGTTTGAAGAGAAGTCTGAACACCCAGCAATTCAGTGAATGACCTACGTCATAGAATGTCATGTTGCTCAACAAAAACAGACCTTTATTGTATATATAAAGTTAAAGTTAGCTCTTCTACCTTATCACTCGAGTTTATATCTTTATTCGATGAATCCAGTTTTCGCTTTACTCCCTTCCCAAGAGATTCCTTATCTCACAAAAGCTTCTGAAGCTTATTTACTTTCTTTAGGGACAAACCGGAAGATATGCCACAGCCCTCTGGAATTCACTTTATTTTCTCCCCAACTTCTCAGTTAGGATCTTCGACTTTCAGTGACCTTTTGCTTGTGAAGGTTCCACTTCCTTCTTGAGCTGACTTTGGACAGACCTTCTGCTTTTTCTCAGTCAGTTCCCACAGCTTCTTCACAGCTCTTTCCAAGCTGACTGCTTTCTGCCACATGGCTAACTGCCTCTCACTGTGGGGACCCCAGGAGATTTCTTCCTCTCGCTTCAAGCTGGGCAAATCTTCCAGCGCATGTGTCCCCTCCCACACCAAATTCCAAGACCAATGAAGGAACTTGTTGTTTGCCGACACAAGACCAACAATCCGTTTGCTCATTGGTCAATCCCGTCCTTGGGCCACTTTACGAATATCACTCAGAAGCTTTTTATGTTCAAGTGGAAAGGTGTGATGTTCCCATTTGGTCTGATCATCAAACAATTCAAAGGCCGGAATTCTCCAGCTGCTGCGATTCACCTGTCCCGCTAGCAGGGCACCCCCGCCCGCAGGTTACCCCATGGCGTGGGGGGGGGGGGGGGGGAGGCTTCAATGGGAAATCCCAGTGACAGGCGGCAGGAACAGAGAATCTCACCACCCAGCGAACGGCACACTGCCGAGAGCCACACGGCCGGGGGAACGGGGAATCCATCCCGAAATGTCCCAATTTTTCCTCATCCCATTCAGAATGAATTTCATTTGCTTCCTTGTGACTGATGTTGACAGCTTATCCAATTTTGGACATTTCTTTTTCTTTCTAATACTAAGTCTCTGAATCTCCCACGTGGGCAGGAAGGGGGGGGGGTCTTTCTCCTGTTAAAAACGGTGGGGTATTTTTCTGCAACCCTTCACTTTAGACATGTTCACATTCTCGATCAATAACTTGCACAACAAACTCGGGGGATGGTGAAATAAAGTGGTTGGTTCATTTTTACACACACATGTGTGCAAGAGGGGTTTTGCGATGGCTGCCCCCTTCCACACGCACACAATAAATGGTGGGGAGGGGGGGGCTGAGTGAAAAGGAAGCATGATCAGGGATCGGGGTTCCTGCCTGCACTCGCCCCACTAGTGTCAGTGGGAGCTTGTCAACTTGATCCTTGCCCGAGGTTAAATCACCAGCAGGCAGCTCCCCCCACCCGCCCCTTAAAGGGGATATGCCTATGGTCATCTGGGACTATGGTGACTTTCCCATTTACCTAGCTGGGGGAATGAGCCTGAGTGCATGAGGGAAATGGGACTGACCGGTTTGCTCCACAGAGAGCCAGCATGGGATCAATGGGCTGAATGGCCTCCTTCTCTTCCCAAATGACTCTATGGTCTGAAGAAAACAATTTCAGCTGCTCCAGTAACTCCAGCTAACTGCAGTCCCTCATTCCTGGTGCCGTTCTCGTAAATCTCCTCAGCCCCCCCACTGAGTCCAGCAGAGAGAAACCCTCTGACCCTCCCAATTCACCAAGTGTCAGAATGAACATGGTTCAGTCCTGGGTGTGATTAACAGCAGCAATAACAGCCGAGTCCAACCCCTGTCATCACTCGTGAACTCGCTGGTAGCTGCGCAGGGTGGATAACAGGGAAACCCTTCCCACACACACAGCAGATGAACGGCCAGATATTTACTGATTTATTGATTCACTGATTTATTGGTGCCTTTAAGAATTGATGCAGCACATTTCTTAATTCAGCGCAGACAGAGAATGGAATATCCACAAGGCTAATGTGGATGGATAGTCATTGTTTCAGATAATAAATAAGAACTGCGAAGCAAGAATCTAACAATGTTCCATGAAAAGTTGCATAAAAGCCCCTTGTAAATAATAAACCATTGTTCCTCAACACAATCTGTAATGAAAATGTATCAAAGCCATCGCAACATTTAGTAATAAAAATGTGACATGTGAGAGTACCTTTAAGAATTGAGTGTTTATCAGTGATGTCTGAGTGTGGGTGGAGCTGGGCTGTCTGCTTTGACTTTCACTTTGGGCTTGCAGCTACAGGGTGTGTTTAGTTTCCTTTTAGATTTGGAGAAGCTGCAGTCACAGCAAGATGTGTCGGAATGTCTGCAAGCTTCTGAATGTTCATTTGGTGATTTCAAAGTGGTAACTGTTCTCAGCAGTGACATTCAACCTGATGTCTTTCTGTAAAAAGGGTTCTTTTTGTCTTATGGATGTTGCAAGGCAAGATTAACTCAGAGTTACTCAGAGAGTACTGTATTCTTTGGGGGATTTATTGGTGTTGATAGGTGTTAAGATTTTACTGTGGGTTTATAAAGTGTGAACTGGTTTCATAAATAAACACTGTTTTAATTTAAAAGTACTGTAGATTTCTGTTGCATCACACCTGTAGAGTGGGCCCGTGTGCTCCCCATAGCCAGAATCTATTAAAGGTCGTGGGTCAGGTGAACTCCATGATACACTTTGGGGTTCTCTAAACCAGGCATTGTCAAACTCAGAGGCGCGACCAGCGGGTGGGTATTGGGAGGGTCTCGGAGCCGTCTGTTGCGGCGCTCCAGATTGCGCAAATCTGCGTGCAACAGCCGCAGCAGCCGGCTGTTAATAACGCAGGCTGCAAGCTGCCTTCAAAATGGCCACAAACGTGTAAAGAAAATGCGGCTGCACTGCGCATGCGTGTCAGATCATCGGCCGCAAGCGCAAAACTATGTCGCTGCTTTTTGTTTCACAAATTCGGGGGAGTTTATTCATTTTATTTATTTATTTTATTCATTTAATTTTTTTTTTCATTTTTTTTTACAAGTTCGGGGGGTTTTATTTAATAAAATCTGACAGGAAAAAATGCCAACCTTTGGACAGATGGAGACTCCATACTTTCCGACACCGGAAGGCTTCACCTTCATCCAACAGGTTCCATTGGAGGAGCAGGTACGAGGGCCAAAGGGACCCAAAACCATTTCCTCCACTTTTGTCAGCAGCAAACAAGGTCAGAGAAAATGGTGGGTCGCGCAGGTCGGCCGGGTTGGGTCCCGAAGGTTGGCCGGTTGGTAAAAATGGGTCCCCGGAAAAAAAGTTTGAAGAACACTGCTCTAAACCCTGGCCCATAACAAATATATCAAAGCCTTAGCAACAGCAACATTTAGCAAGAAAAATGTATCAAAGCCTTAGCAACAGCAAGGTTAATGCAAGAACTTTATATTTGTAGGATTAGTACACGTGGTGGGGGCACATAGACATTTAATTAATATGATGAAGATTAGTAAATCTTAAGTTATGACCAGTGCTTGGATAACAAATCATTTTCTAAGTGATAGACAGATATTTGAATAAATCAGGAAGCTTCAGCTGAGAATTAGAAACCAATGAGAGTAAATGAGGGATTAGATCATTGATCAGAATTTCATTAAGAATAAGGCTTCATGATTAAAGCTTATTTCTGAACTTATGCTTGAATAAATTCAGAACCATCTATTGATTTTCTAATATTTTCTTATGTTTTCCTTTCACTCATTATTATGTTTTGATGTATTATTGGACCTAAGTTTTTATTAAGTTTTTTTAAAAACAGAATCCATGTGAATGTTTAGCAAATAAAGTTGTATTTTTAGACATCTGCAATCAACTGGATCTGTGACTCTTATTTGAAGATAAAATAAGAGATTGCATCACAGCCTCTTCCCGATGTGAACCTGCTGGTGTTTGAGCAGGAAGGTTGACCGAGTGAATCCCTTCCCACACTCGGAGCAGGTGAACGGCCTCTCCTTACTGTGAGTGCGCTGGTGTGACAGCCGGGAGGATGAATCGCTGAATCCCTTCCCACACTCAGTGCAGGTGAATGGCCTCTCCCCAGTGTGAACTCGCTGGTGTATCTGCAGGTTCTGTAACCGAGTGAATCCCTTCCCACACACAGAGCAGATGAACGGCCTCTCCCCAGTGTGAACTCGCTGGTGTTCCTGCAGGAAAGATGCCCGAGTGAATCCCTTCCCACACTGAGAGCAGGTGAACGGCCTCTCCCCAGTGTGAACTCGCTGGTGTGTCCGCAAGTGAGATGACCGAGTGAATCCATTCCCACACTGAGAGCAGATGAATGGCCTCTCCCCAGTGTGAAGTCGCTGGTGTGTCCGCAGGCTGGATAACAGAGCAAATCTCTTCTCACACTGAGAGCAGGTGAATGGCTTCTCCCCAGTGTGAACGCGCTGGTGCGCCCGCAGGTTGGATAACTGAGCGAATCCCATTTCACACTGAGAGCAGGTGAATGGCTTCTCCCCAGTGTGAACGCGCTGGTGCGCCCGCAGGTTGGATAACTGAGCAAATCCCATTTCACACTGAGAGCAGGTGAACGGCCTCTCTCCAGTGTGAACTCGCTGGTGCGCCCGCAGGTTGGATAACCGAATGAATCCCATCTCACACTGAGAGCAGGTGAAGGGCCTCTCCCCAGTGTGAACTCGCTGGTGTTTCCGCAGACTGGATAAGTGAGCAAATCCCTTCTCACACTGAGAGCAGGTGAACGGCCTCTCCCCAGTGTGAACTCGCTGGTGCGTCCGCAGGCTGGATAACTGAGTGAATGCCTTCCCACACCGAGAGCAGGTGAACGGCCTCTCCCCAGTGTGACTGCGTCGATGAGCTTCCAGTCGTGATGGGGCACTGAATCCCTTCCCACAGTCCCCACATTTCCACGGTTTCTCCATGGTGCGGGTGTCCTTTTGTCTCTCCAGGTTCACCGCCCAGTTGAGGCCTCGTCCTTACACAGAACACGTGTACGGTCTCTCCCACTGTGAATGGTGCGATGTTTTTCAGGCTGTGTAACTGGTTAAAGCTCTTTCCACAGTCAGTGCTCTGGAACACTCTCACTCGGGTGTGTGTGTCTCGGTGCTTTTCCAGTCACACTGATGTTTAAAGCATTCTGAAGCAGACAGAACAGACAAGATTCGAGATTTAAAGGCCGATGATATTCCAGTCCCAATGAATTGAGCGACGCTGTCGGATGTTGACGTGAAATTTGCTTTGAGATTTCTGTCTGTAAATCCTCACCTTCTGAGATGCTGTAAAAGGGGTTTACACAATCATCACTGTCAGTACAGGATAGACATTCAGAACAGACAATTCTAGTTTCTATGAACATTCAATCCCTTCTCCTTCCCAAAAGTCATCCAACACTAACTCTGCTCAATATATACCCTCCCAATTCTTGTTGAGGTACGATTTAATTTGAGCAACAGATCCATGGTCACTGTTTCATGTCCCAGACAGAGAGACCTTAAAACGTTTCTCCATTCTCCATTTGTATCCATAGCAAAGTTTCCATAGTCCCAGATGACCAGAGTCTGCTTTCCCCTTTGCGGGGGGGGGGGGGCGAAGACACTGGGAGAACTTGCAGACTCCACACGGACAGTGACCCGGGGCCGGAATCGAACTGGGAACCTGGAGCTGTAAAGCAATTGTGCTATAAGAGAGAGACCTTGGCCAAGCTTTGCAGAGTCTGCACCCTCCCTGGATTCACTTCCTTTCCCTTCACTTGCTGCAAGTGACCAATTGAAGGTGAGAATGAGAAAATAAATGGAAAGGGGGAGAAAAGAAAGTGTTTTACTCACAGATGTTGGAGACAGGAGGAGGTTTCAGTCTGTGTGAAGCGCCATTTTCAGACACCGGAAGTCCGCGGTTTGATCTGAATGAAGAGAGTCCTTCCGGTCCTCCAATCTTCCCATTGGTCAATACCTCAGCCGGAAGGTCAGGGGCGGGCACTCATCAGCACACCCGCAGTCCCGGGCAAGGGGGAGGTCACTGAGCGGCTTCTCGCTCTGGCCGGAGCCGTCAGCCGGTTGCCTGGAAACCTTGTCTGGAGGAGGTGGGCGGGGAACAATGGGTGGGGGCGGGGCTCCCGTGTCCGCGTTGAGCCTGCGCAATGGAACCCGGAGACGTCACCACGGAGCACAGTGATTCCTATTGGCTGATCCTGGCAAGGCTCCCCTGTGACGTCACAATCCGGAAGTTTGACTAAAACTTCCTCCTCTGCAACATCTGGGAGGGAATCAATGTTTCCCCCTTTCCATTTCTTTCCTCATTCTGGGGGGACATTGGGGACTTGCAGCAACTGAAGGGAAAGGAAGTGAATCCAGTCTGTATATTACACACATTTTCTGACAAGTCATGTAGGCAGACATCTATCTGGCAGCCTGCAGGAAGATTTTCAGGTCTCTGTGTCCAGGACAGGAAGCAGTGAGCAGGGATTTGTCAATCAGCCTGAATCAGCACCTTCAGGAGAATTACATAGAACATAGAACAGTACAGTACAGAACAGGCCCTTCGGCCCTCAATGTTGTGCCGAGCCATGATCACCCTACTCAAACCTACGTATCCACCCTATACCCGTAACCCAACAACCCCCCCTTAACCTTACTTTTTATTAGGACACTACGGGCAATTTAGCATGGCCAATCCACCTAACCCGCACATCTTTGGACTGTGGGAGGAAACCGGAGCACCCGGAGGAAACCCACGCACACAGGGGGAGGACGTGCAGACTCCACACAGACAGTGACCCAGCCGGGAATTGGGAGGGTGAATATTAGATAGAGCAGAGTGAGAATGGAGGGAGAGTGTGTGGGATGGAGATTTAGAGCTTTTGGGGAATGAGAGGAAGAAATGTTCTATAGAAACTAAATTGTCTGTTCTAAATTTCTATTATGTACTGATGTGATGATTTATAGTAAACTCCTTTTATCGGCTATCAGAAGGAGAGTACAGACAGAAATCTCACACCAAACATATCAAAAATTCAATGTCAGATTCTGAGAACCTACATACCATTGGCCTTTGAATCTAGAAGGATAAATGTTTGGCTATTCTGTCTGTTTCCAATGATATTAAGCATCAATATGAAGGAACAGCATCAAGACAAACAGACAATCGAGTGGGGGTGATCCAGTGCACTGACTGAGGAAAGAGCTTTAAGTAGTAACCTTGGCTGAAAAAAATGATACCATTCAGATAAATTGTTGACTCCTCAGTCCAAGCGTGAGCTTCACTCCCTTCCTCCTGAGGGATTTAAACATTAGGAACACCCCTGATTCCTCATGGCCCTCTAGGTTCCTGCTCCCACAGCCGATTCACAGCTCCTGCTCCCACAGCCGGTTCACAGCTCCTGCTCCCACAGCCGGTCCACAGCTCCTGCTCCCACAGCCGGTTCACAGCTCCTGCTCCCACAGCTGGTTCACAGCTCCTGCTCCCACAGCTGGTTCACAGCTCCTGCTCCCACAGCTGGTTCACAGCTCCTGCTCCCACAGCTGGCTCACAGCTCCTGCTCCCACAGCTGGTTCACAGCTCCTGCTCCCACAGCTGGTACACAGCTCCTGCTCCCACAGCTGGGTCACAGCTCCTGGACCCACAGCTGGTTCACAGCTCCTGCTCCCACAGCTCCTGCTCCCACAGCTCCTGCTCCCACAGCTGGTTCACAGCTCCTGCTCCCACAGCTGGTTCCCCGCTCCTGCTCCCACAGCTGGTTCACAGCTCCTGCTCCCACAGCTGGTTCCCAGCTCCTGCTCCCCCAGCTGGTTCCCAGCTCCTGCTCCCACAGCTGGTTCACAGCTCCTGCTCCCACAGCTGGCTGCTTCCACGCTAACTGCAGACTGCCTGCTTTCTGTGAGAAACACCCAGAATTTCAACCAAGGCTCCACCCTGAATCACTGATCCCCATGGTAACACAGACTTGTTATGATGTCCAACAGATGTACAAATTAATCGACTTTTAGCTTCAAAACCAAACCTTTCGACCCTGAGGTCTGCATGAAGAATTCACCTCTGTAACAAAGACAGGGCAGTAATTGTCAGACCCGATGTCTCCAGGTCTCCGGCTAAAATAGCCCAGCTGCCCTTTTACAGATCTTACCCTTCCAGCTTTGACTTCTTCTTCTTTGACAGGGGCTGGTTTAGCTCACTGAGCTCAATCGCTGGCTCTTAAAGCAGACCAAGCAGGCCAGCAGCACGGTTCGATTCCCATACCAGCCTCCACCGAGCAGGCGCCAGAATGTGGCGACGAGGGGCTTTTCACAGTAACTTCATTGAAGCCTACTCGTGACAATAAGCGATTTTCATTTCATTTCATTTCATTTTCAGTCAACATGGGCCACACCTTGTGATTGTGAATTCCCTGAGGGTGTTTTTTATCAAATCCAGAATTTCCATTTATCTTAAATTTAAAAGAAAACCAATTCTCAAACTAAAGGTTGTTGTGTTCTGTGTTATGGCCGTGGTAACGATGGACACAGAACATCTGGTTCTTTCACTGGAAAGGTGATTTACCAACAAACACGTGGAAAGAAAAATAACAAACTACAATTCAGACAATGACTAATAAACAAATTCAGTGAATTCTCCTGCAGCTACTCTCAGTGTGACCATCTTCTTGTCCTCCTCACTGCCAACAGGCGGGTGTCTCGAGTCACATGATGGATCTCTATCACCACCAGCTGGTTGGAGGTTGCATATCTAACTATGGACAGAACTGTGCACAGGCATTTCAACACATCCCCCTTACTCTGGAACTGTTATACGTTTACATAGAAATGTAACTGCGTCTTACAAAACATGATCTGCATCATAATTTTAAACTGTCATATGTCGAAATGCAACTGTGCTTACACAAATTACATGCTTGATAATATGAAATGTGTCCTTTGTGCACAGCTTATTACACAATTCTCTGTGGTTTCTTATGGTCTTGGGCCGAGCAGTTGCAATGCCAGGCTGTGATGCAGCCAGATGTGCATCTGTAAAAATTGGTCAGAGTCAATGTGGACAGGCCGAGTTTCCTTACTTTTCCGAGGACGTATACGCACTGTTGTGTTTTCTTGGTTGTAACGTCGATGTGCATGGACCAGGACAGATTGTTGATGATTTGCACACCTAGGAATTTGAAGCTGTCAAACATCTCCACCTCGTCACCATTGTTGCAGACAGGGGTGTGGACGATACTTTGCTTCCTGAAGTTGATGACCAGCTCCTTAGTTTTGCTGACATTGAGGGAGAGATTGTTGATGTTGCACTATGCTACTAAGTTCTCTATCTCCCTCCTGTACTGACTCATTGTTGTTTGAGATCCAGGGGCATAAGCTACAGGGCTATGGGCCGGAGGCAGGAAGCAGGGATTAGAAAGGGCACCTGGGTTTCGTCTGGCTGGTATGGACAAGATGGAACGAATGAAATGAAAAGAAAGTCGGCTTCAAATGAAGTTACTGTGAAAAGCCCCTCGTCGCCACATTCCGGCACCTGTTCGGGGAGGCTGGTACGGGAAATGAACCGTGCTGCCAGCCGGCTTTCAAAGCCAGCGATTTAGCCCTGTGCTAAACCACTAGAATGGTCTCTGTCTGGGCTGTAACTTTTCAATGGTTCGGTGGTTCTACGGAGGAGGGATTTCAACCACAAGGCTCAGACGGAGAAGCCGGGATTGTTCACTTTGGAGCAGAGGAGGTTGAGGGGAGATTGGATATAGGTGGACAAGACAAACAAAAGCTGCTCCCATTAGCTGATGGGACAAGGACGAGGGGGACACACACTTTAGGGCAGGTATGGAGGGAGGTGCACGGCGAGTGGTAATGACCTGGAACTCGCAGCCCGTGAGGATGGTGGAAGCAGACACCCTGAACTATTTCAAAATGAAATTTGGATGGGCACTTTAGGGAAATGGAACTGACCAGTTTTTTGCACAGAGAGCCAGCATCGAGTCAATGGGCTGAATGGCCTCCATCTCTTCCCGAATTACTCTATGGTCTGAAGAGAACAATTTCAGCTGCTCCACTCTCTCCAACTAACTGCAGTCCCTCATTCCTGGTGCCGTTCTCGTAAATCTCCTCAGCCCCCTCACTGAGTCCAGCAGAGAGAAACCCTCCGACCCTCCCACTTCACCAAGTGTCAGAATGAACATGGTTCAGTCCTGGGTGTGATTAACAGCAGCAATAACAGCCGAGTCCAACCCCTGTCATCAATCGTGAACTCGCTGGTAGCTGCGCAGGGTGGATAACAGGGAAAACCCTTTCCACACTGATAGAAATCTGGTTTTAATATATAATAAGTTTAAAAGGAAGAAATGGTTCAAAATCAAAATGGCTATATAAAGTGATTCAGGATCAAAATGGTTCACTAAGGTCACAGAGTTCAAACACAGAGGCAGTGAAAACAGCAGAATAGCATGAGAATGGTTAGATTAAAACCGCAGACACACTCATTCGTTGGTTTGTGAATCTGGGCAAAGTTCCTCGTTCAGTGGTCATGAGAACTGATAACGTGTGGTGGGAACGAGATGTTACAGTCACCCCATACTAAAAATGTGATGGACAGCCATTTCTATCGAATAAAATGAACTATAATTATTATGACCCAATCACAGACAGAAAGGGGCCAGAACATTAGCAATAGCAATTACCTTAAAAATCGGTGCCCATTTTGAGCAAATTATTCCGGAATCAACTTATGTTGCCTTTAACTATTTCCTGCGCTTTGCTCTGAAAGCTGCCATGTTGTCTATTTTCAACTTCTCTGTATCGTGTATTTTAACTTGAAGGAAACATCAAGAGCTGTAATCTGTATTGAATTTAACTCAGTCATCTGTACTTGCTTGGACAAAGCAAACCTTTAAAACTCTGTATTTGCAAGCAAACTGACCTGATCAAGAGACATCTGAAAACTGACTGAATAAAACTACAATTTACTTCACACATGAAGCTCAGTTTTAAGTTCAGTCGGGTGATATATCGTGCGGCAACACATAAGATATATCGACCAAAGTACAGATCTATCACACACACACAGATGAACGGCCAGATATTTACTGATTTACTGATTCACTGATTTATTGCATTCCTGATTTATTGGTACCTTTAAGAATTGATGCAGTACATTTCTTAATTCAGCGCAGACAGAGAATGGAATATCCACAAAGCTAATGTGGAAAGATAGTCATTGTTTCAGATAATAAATAAGAACTGCTAAGCAGGAATCTAACATTGTTTCATGAAAAGTTGCATCAACGCCCCTTGTAATGAAATAAACCATTGTTCCTCAACACATTCTGTAATGAAAATGTATCAAAGCCTCAGCAACAGCAACATTCAGTAATAAAAGTGTCACAGCTAAGCAACAGCAAGGTTAATGCAAGCACTTTATATTTTTAGGATTAGTACACGTGTTGGGGCACGTAGACATTTAATTAATATGATGAAGATTAGTAAATCTTAAGTTATGACCAGTGCTTGGGTAACAAATCATTTTCTCAGTGATAGACAGATATTTGAATAAATCAGGAAGCTTCAGCTGAGAATTAGAAACCAATGAGAGTAAATGAGGGATTAGACCATTGATCAGAATTTCATTAAGAATAAGGCTTCATGATTCAAATTTTGTTCTGAACATATGCTTGAATAAATTCTGTACAATCTATTGATTTTCTAATGTTTTCTTATGTTTTCGTTTAACTCTCATTGTTATGTTTGGATATTGGATCTAAGTTTTTATTAAGTTTTTTTAAAAACAGAATCAAGGTGAATATTTAGCAAATAAAGTTGTATTTTTAGACATCTGCAATCAACTGGATCTGTGATTCTTATTTGAAGATAAAATAAGATATTGTATCACAGCCTCTTCCCGATGTGAACTTGCTGGTGTTTGAGCAGGAAGATTGACCGAGTGAATCCTTTCCCACACTCGGAGCAGGTGAACGGACTCTCCCCAGTGTGAACTCGCTGGTGTGTCCGCAGGTTGGATAAGTGAGTGAATTCCTTCTCACACTGAGAGCAGGTGAACGGCTTCTCCACAGTGTGAACTCGCTGATGTTTCCGCAGACTGGATAACCGAGTGAATCCCTTCCCACACTGAGAGCAGGTGAATGGCTTCTCCCCAGTGTGAGCTCGCTGGTGTGTCCGCATGGTGGATAAGTGAGCGAATCCCTTCTCACACACAGAGCAAGTGAACGGCCTCTCTCCAGTGTGAACTCGCTGGTGTCTCCGCAGGCTGGATAAGTGAGCGAATTCCTTCTCACACTGAGAGCAGGTGAACGGCTTCTCCACAGTGTGAACTCGCTGATGTTTCCGCAGACTGGATAACCGAGTGAATCCCTTCCCACACTGAGAGCAGGTGAATGGCTTCTCCCCAGTGTGAGCTCGCTGGTGTGTCCGCATGGTGGATAAGTGAGCGAATCCCTTCTCACACACAGAGCAAGTGAACGGCCTCTCTCCAGTGTGAACTCGCTGGTGTCTATGCAGGCTGGATAAGTGAGCGAATCCCTTCTCACACTGAGAGCAGGTGAACGGCCTCTCCCCAGTGTGAATGCGTCGATGAGCTTCCAGTCGTGATGGGGCTATGAATCCCTTCCCACAGTCCCCACATTTCCACGGTTTCTCCAGGGTGGGGGTGTCCTTGTGTCTCTCCAGGTTCACCGCCCAGTTGAGGCCTCGTCCACACACAGAACACGTGTACGGTCTCTCCCCGCTGTGAATGATGTGATGTGTTTTCAGGCTGTGTAACTGGTTAAAGCTCTTTCCACAGTCAGTGCTCTGGAACACTCTCACTCGGGTGTGTGTGTGTCTCGGTGCTTTTCCAGTCACACTGATGTTTAAAGCATTCTGAAGCAGACAGAACAAACAAACGATTTAAAGGCCGATGATATTCCAGTCCCGATGAATTGAGCGACGCTGTTGGATGTTGACGTGAAGTTTGCTTTGAGATTTCTGTCTGTAAATCCTCACCTTCTGAGATGCTGTAAAAGGGGTTTACACAATCATCACTGTCAGTACAGGATAGACATTCAGAACAGACAATTCTAGTTTCTATGAACATTCGATCCTCCTTCCCAAAAGTCATCCAACACTCACTCCACTCAATATATATCCTCCCAATTCTTGTTAAGGTACGATTTAATTTGAGCAACAGATCCATGGTCACTGTTTCATGTCCCAGACAGACCTTAAAACCTTTCTCCATTCGTATCTATAGCAAAGTGGCCATAGTCCCAGATGACCATAGTCTGCTTTCCCCTTTGCGGGGAGAGCTGCCTGGTGGTGATTTAATCTGACCATCACCACACCTCAGGCGAGGGGCAAGGTTGAGAAAGTGGGCCTTCATGAATAACCTCAGCCAGTACGGGAATTGAACCCACGCTGTTGGTGTCGCTCTGCATCTCGAACCAACTGTTGGCGCCGTCTGAGCTAAACCGGCCCCTGTGTATATAACTGAACTGATAATGAGCAATATACTGAACCCTATGTGGGAGGAGGATGTGAGAAATCTGGAACTGACAGATAATCTAAATGACTGAAGGGGAGGCAAAGTATTTCAAAAGGCGGGTGGGGCCCACGCAGACACGGGGAGAATGTGCAAACTCCACACGGACAGTGACCCGGGGTCGGGATCGAACCCGGTCCTTCGGCACAGTGCTAACCACTGCGCATGGTGCAGTGGTATTATCTCTGGATCAGTAATCCAGAGATCCAGGATAATGTTCTGGGGAGAACAGCAAATTACTGCAGATGCTGGAATCTGAAACAAAAACAGAAAATACTGGACAATCGCAGCAGGTCTGACAATATCTGTGGGGAGAGAAGGGAGCTAACATTTCCAGTCTGGATGACTCTTTGTCACAGCAGATGCTTTGTAAATGCTCTGGGGAGCAGGGTTCAAATCCCACCACAGCAGATGGTGCAATTTGAATTCAGTAAAAGTCTGGAATTAAAAGTCTGATGATGACCATGGAACCATTGCCGATTGTCGGAAAAACCCAACTGGTTTTTGTATTTCATCACAAACATGTATTAAAACAGGTTATAGCAAATAAACAGCCCGGGAAACAAAATTGGCCGCCATAAATCAGAGAGGCGAAGGTGACGAAATTGGCTTTCCTCCTCTCCGTGAGCTCCGGCTTCTCTGAGACCCCAAATATCGCCACCAAAGGGTCCGGGTCCACCTCCTCATCCTCCACTATCCTGGCCAAGACCACAAACACTCCCGCCCAGAATCTTCCCAATTATACACAAGCCCAAAACATGTGCACGTGATTCGCTGGCCCCCGCCCACACTCCTCACACACACTCCTGAAAGAACCCACACATTCTCATCCGACTCATTTGCACCCACCACTTTAAACTGTATCAGGATCATCCTTGCACAAGAGGAGGTCTTGTTTGCCCTTCACAGTGCCTCACTCCATACTCCCCAATTGATCTCTCCTCGCCATTTCTCCTTGATCTTCAACACCAGCTCGCCTTCCTGCTCCCCCAGCCACTTGTATATATCCCCAATTCTTCCCTCCCCTTTCACATCCGGAAACAGCAGTCGCTCCAGCAGGGTGTATCCAGGCAACCTAAGGAACCCCTTCCAGACCTTTCCCGCAAAGTCCCTAACCTGCAGATAGCTGAACTCACTCTCCCTCGGCAGCTCTACCCTCTCCCCTAGCACCTCAAGACTGGTGAACCCTTCCTCCAAATACAGATCCCTTACCTTGACCAGCCCCACCTCCCTCCACCTCAACCATACACTATCCACCCAACCCCCCGGCTCAAACCCATTATTCTCACACAGCGGCGTTAACACCGACATCCCTTCCACCCTAAAATGCCTCTTCAACTGATCCCATATCGTCACCGTGCACTACACCACCGGGCCCCCTGAATACCTACTCGGAGCGATTGGTAACGCTGCCGTCACCATAGTCCTCAAACTAGACCCCTCATGAGGGCAACACGGTGGCACAGTGATTAACACCAGTGCCTCGCAGCACCGAGATCCCAGGTTCGATCCCGGCTCTGGGTCACTGTCCGTGTGGAGTTTGCACATTCTCCCCATGTCTGCGTGGGCCTGCCTCTGTAGCTGGTGTGCCAGCATGCGGCTCGCCTTCTCCCCATACTCATATTGCTCCCCTCTTGCCTTACATAATAGCCCTACTGCCCTCCCCGTTGTCAGCCTGTCAAACTGCCTCTGCAATTTTTTCCTCCACGCCATTCCCTCCGCGGTGGGCATCCTCGAATACTCCCTATCCACCTCCACTATCTCGCTCACTAGACGGTCATTTTCCTCCGTCCTTTCCCTATCCACACGAGTCTCAAACAAAATAATCCCCCCCCCCCCCCCCAAAACTGGCCACTGCCTTCATTGCTTCCCAGAAAGTAGCTGCCAATACCTCCCCATTCTGACACTGTGGGGCAGCACGGTAGCATTGTGGATAGCATAATCGCTTCACAGCTCCAGGGTCCCAGGTTCGATTCCGGCTTGGGTCACTGTCTGTGCGGAGTCTGCACGTCCTCCCCGTGTGTGCGTGGGTTTCCTCCGGGTGCTCCGGTTTCCTCCCACAGTCCAAAGATGTGCAGGTTAGGTAGATTGGCCATGCTAAATTGCCCCTTAGTGTCCCTTAGTGTTGGGTGGGGTTACTGGGTTATGGGGATAGGGTGGAGGTGTTAACCTTGGGTAGGGTGCTCTTTCCAGGAGCCGGTGCAGACTCGATGGGCTGAATGGCCTCCTTCTGCACTATACATTCTATGATCTTTGAACTCCACATGCTCCTTAATCACCACCTGCACCTTATCACAAAAACCTCCATCCGACAACAACCCCGGATCAAACCCCGGACACAGTTAAAATCTCCTCCCACGATCAACTGCTGCGTGGCCAAATCCGGGATTGCTGCCACCAACCCTCTTATAAAACCCACATCATCCCAATTTGGTGCATCCACGTTTACCAACACCACCAGCTGTTCATTAAAATCACCACTCCCCTCGATTTCAAATCAAACCCCGAATGGAAAACCTGCCCGACCCACCCCTTCCGTAACCTGACGAGGTCCTTCCTGCAGAAACACCACCCCCCCCCCTTTCAAGTTCCTGAGGTGAGCGAAGACCCGCGACCTTTTAACCGGCCCATTCAGTCCCCGGACGTTCCAGGGTACCAACCTTACCGAAGGCTTATGCCTGAAATCCCCTCTCCCATCTGTCATCTTCTCCACTTAACTCCTGTACCCAGCCCATCCCAGATGGCCCCCTTCAATACGTAGAAACATAAAAAGGAAATAGAAGCAGGAGGCCATTTGGCCCTTCAAGCCTGTTTCTCCATTCATTTTTTAAAATATATTTTATTCAGGCATTTTCATGGAAACAAACAAAAGCAGAAGAAAAATCAAACAACATTATAAATAACCAACACCCAGCCCCCAGAGAGAATAAAAGGTGTGAAAGGCCAAACAGCAGAGAAACTAAAATCAGAGAGTAAGCTGTGACAGATGCAGATGTGGGGGCAGGGGGGACATGTGTGGGAGAGAGGGAAAATGAGAAAAAGGGTGGAAGGGGAAGCAAGGGGGAGAAAAGGTAAATAAAGGGGGGGTGAAGATAGGGGAAAAGAGCGGGGGGGGGATATATATAAGGAAAGACAAGAAATAAATAAAAGATAAAAGAAAGTTAAAGTGAAATGGAATGAAAAAAAGGGGTGAAGGTGGGGTGGAGCTAATCATCTGAAGTTGTTGAATTTGATGTTGAGACTGGAAGGTAAGATGTTGCTCCTCCAGATTGCGTTGAGCTTCACTGGAACATGGCCGCAGGCCAAGGACAGACATGTGGGCATGGGAGCTGGGTCTTCTGTTAAAATGGCCAGCAACAGGAAGGTCAGGGTTTTGTTTGCGAACAGACCGAAGATGCTCAGCCAAGCGATTATCCAGTCTACGTTTGGTCTCCGATATAAATGCTGACCAAACAAGCGACAACTGCATCCCATGAATGAATCTTTAAAAATTATTTTCCTGTGCCCTTAAATGTCATCCATTTCCTGGGGAAAGCAGCTCTTTAATTGTGAACATTAGGAAAGAGACCTTCCTTTTAGCCAGACAAATAAATGTGTCAAGCTGAGGGAGCAAAGGATGTCAATGTCTTTAAGAGAGAGAGAGACCTGGGCCAAGCTTTGCAGAGTCTGCACCCTCCCTGGATTCACTTCCTTTCCCTTCAGTTGCTGCAAGTGACCAATTGAAGGTGAGAATGAGAAAAGAAATGGAAAGGGGGAGAAAAGAAAGTGTTTTACTCACAGATGTAGGAGACAGGAGGAGGTTTCAGTCTGTGTGAAGCGCCATTTTCAGACACCGGAAGTCCGAATTTTGATCTGAACGAAGAGTCCTTCCGGTCCTCCAACGTTCCCATTGGTCAATACCTCAGCCGGAAGGTCAGGGGCGGGCACACACCAGCACATGCGCAGTCCCGGGGAAGGGGAAGGTCACTGAGCGGCTTCTCGCTCTGGCCGGAGCCGTCAGCCGGTTGCCTGGAAACCTTGTCTGGAGGAGGTGGGCGGGGAACAATGTGTGGGGGCGTGGCTCCTGTGTCCGCGCTGAGCCTGCGCAATGGAACCCGGAGACGTCACCACGGAGCACAGTGATTCCTATTGGCTGATCCTGGCAAGGCTCCCCTGTGACGTCACAATCCGGAAGTTTGACTAAAACTTCCTCCTCTGCAACATCTGGGAGGAAATCAATGTCTCCCCCTTTCCATTTCTTTCCTCATTCTGGGGGGACATTGGGGACTTGCAGCAACTGAAGGGAAAGGAAGTGAATCCAGTCTGTATATTACACACATTCTCTGTCCAGTAATGTAGACATACATCTGTCTGGCAGCCTGCAGGAAGATTTTCAGGTCTCTGTGTTCAGGACAGGAAGCAGTGAGCATGGATCTGTCAATCAGCCTGAATCAGCACCTTCAGGAGAATTGGGAGGGTGAATATTAGATACAGGAGGGTGAGAATGGAGGGAGAGTGTGTGGGATGGACATTTACAGCTTTTAGGGAATAATAGGAAGAAATGTTCTATAGAAACTAAATTGTCTGTTCTAAATTTCTATTATGTACTGACAGTGATGATTTATAGTAAACTCCTTTTATCGTCTATCAGAAGGAGCGTACAGACAGAAATCTCACACCAAACATATCAAAAATTCAATATCAGATTCTGAGAACCGACATACCATTGGCCTTTGAATCTAGAAGGATAAATGTTTGGCTATTCTGTCTGTTTCCAATGATATTAAGCATCAATGTGAAGGAACAGCATCGAGACAGACAATCGAGTGGTAGTGTTCCAGTGCACTGACTGAGGAAAGAGTTTTAAGTCGATACCCTGACTGAAAAAAATGATACCATTCAGATAAATTGTTGATTCCTCAGTCCAAGCGTGAGCTTCACTCCCTTCCTCCTGAGGGATTTAAATATTAGGAACACCCCTGATTCCTCATGGCCCTCTAGGTTCCTGCTCCCACAGCTGGTTCACAGCTCCTGGTCCCACAGCTGGTTCCCAGCTCCTGCTCCCACAGCTGGTTCACAGCTCCTGGTCCCACAGCTGGTTCACAGCTCCTGCTCCCACAGCTGGTTCCCAGCTCCTGCTCCCACAGCTGGTTCCCAGCTCCTGCTCCCACAGCTGGTTCACTGCTCCTGCGCCCGCAGCTGGTTCACAGCTCCTGCTCCCACAGCTGGTTCACAGCTCCTGCTCCCACAGCTGGTTCCCAGCTCCTGCTCCCACAGCTGGTTCACAGCTCCTGCTCCCACAGCTGGTTCACAGCTCCTGGGTCCCACAGCTGGTTCACAGCTCCTGCTCCCACAGCTGGTTCCCAGCTCCTGCTCCCACAGCTGGTTCACTGCTCCTGCTCCCACAGCTGGTTCACTGCTCCTGCTCCCACAGCTGGTTCACTGCTCCTGCTCCCACAGCTGGTTCACAGCTCCTGCTCCCACAGCTGGTTCACAGCTCCTGCTCCCACAGCTGGGTCACTGCTCCTGCTCCCACAGCTGGCTCACTGCTCCTGCTCCCACAGCTGGCTTACTGCTCCTGCTCCCACAGCTGGTTCCCAGCTCCTGCTCCCACAGCTGGTTCACAGCTCCGGGTCCCACAGCTGGTTCCCAGCTCCTGCTCCCACAGCTGGTTCACAGCTCCTGCTCCCACAGCTGGTTCCCAGCTCCTGCTCCCACAGCTGCTTCACAGCTCCTGCTCCCACAGCTGGTTCCCAGCTCCTGCTCCCACAGCTGGTTCACAGCTCCTGCTCCCACAGCTGGCTCACAGCTCCTGCTCCCACAGCTGGCTCACTGCTCCTGCTCCCACAGCTGGGTCACTGCTCCTGCGCCCGCAGCTGGTTCACAGCTCCCTCCCACAGCTGGTTCACAGCTCCCTCCCACAGCTGGCTGCTTCCACGCTAACTGCAGACTGCCTGCTTTCTGTGAGAAATACCCAGAATTCCAACCAAGGCTCCACCCTGAATCACTGATCCCCATGGTAACACAGACTCGTTGGGATGTCCAACAAATGTTCAAATTAATCGACTTTTAACTACAAAACCAAACCTTTCGACCCTGAGGTCTGCATGAAGAATTCACCTCTGTAACAAAGACAGGACAGTAATTGTCAGACCCGATGTCTCCAGGTCTGCAGCTAAAAGATCCAGCTGCCCTTTTACAGATCTTACCCTTCCAGCTTTGACTTCTTCAGTCAACTTGGGCCACACCTTGTGATTGTGAATTCCCGGAGGGTGTTTTTATCAAACCCAGAATTTCCATTTATCCTACATTTAAAAGAAAACCAATTCTCAAACTAAAAGTTGTTGTGTTCTGTGTTCTGGCCGTGGCAACGATGGACACAGAACATCTGGTTCTTTCACTGGAAAGGTGATTTACCTACAAACACGTGGAAAGAAAAATAACAAACTACAATTCAGACAATGACTAATAAACAAATTCAGTGAATTCTCCTGCAGCTACTCTCAGTGTGACCATCTTCTTGTCCGCCTCACTGCCAACTGGCGGGTGTCTCAAGTCACATGATGGATCTCTATCACCACCAGCTGGTTGGAGGTCACATATCTAACTATGTACAGAACTGTGCACAGGTATATCAACACATCCCCCTTACTCTGGAACTGTTATACGTTTACATAAAAATGTAACTGCATCTTACAAAACATGATCTGCATCATAATTTTAAACTGTCATGTCGAAATGCAACTGTGCTTACACAAATGACATGCTTGATAATATGAAATGTGTCCTTTGTGCACAGCTTATTACACAATTCTCTGTGGTTTCTTATGGTCTTGGGCCGAGCAGTTGCAATGTCAGGCTGTGATGCAGCCAGAGGTGCATCTGTAAAAATTGGTCAGAGTCAATGTGGACAGGCCGAGTTTCCTTACTTTTCCGAGGACGGATACGCACTGTTGTGTTTTCTTGGTTGTAACGTCGATGTGCATGGACCAGGACAGATTGTTGATGATTTGCACACCTAGGAATTTGAAGCTGTCAAACATCTCCACCTCGTCACCATTGATGCAGACAGGGGTGTGGACAATACTTTGCTTCCTGAAGTTGATGACCAGCTCCTTAGTTTTGCTGACATTGAGGGATAGATTGTTGATGTTGCACTATGCTACTAAGTTCTCTATCTCCCTCCTGTACTGACTCATTGCTGTTTGAGGTCCAGGGGTATAAGCTACAGGGCTATGGGCCGGATGTAGGAAGCGGGGATTAGAAAGGGCACCTGGGTTTCCTCGGGCTGGTATGGACAAGATGGAACGAATGAAATGAAAAATCAAAATCGCTTCATGTCACAAGTGGGCTTCAAATGAAGTTACTGTGAAAAGCCCCTCGTCGCAACATTCCAGCACCTGTTCGGGGAGGCTGGTACGGGAAATGAACCGTGCTGCTGGCCTGCTTTCAAAGACAGTGATTTAGCCCTGTGCTAAACCACTAGAATGGCCTCTGTCTGGGCTGTAACTTTTCAATGGTTCTACGGAGGAGGGATTTCAACCACAAGGCTCAGACGGAGAAGCCGGGATTGTTCACTTTGGAGCAAAGGAGGTTGAGGGGAGATTGGATATAGGTGGACAAGACAAACAAAAGCTGCTCCCATTAGCTGATGGGACAAGGACGAGGGGGACACACACTTGAGGGCAGGTGTGGAGGGAGGTGCACGGCGAGTGGTAATGACCTGGAACTCGCTGCCCGTGAGGATGGTGGAAGCAGACACCCTGAACTATTTCAAAATGAAATTTGGATGGGCACTTGCAGGAAATGGAACTGACCAGTTTTTTCCACAGAGATCCAGCATGGAGTCAATGGGCTGAATGGCCTCCATCTCTTCCCGAATTACTCTATGGTCTGAAGAGAACTTTTTCAGCTGCTCCAGTCTCTCCAACTAACTGCAGTCCCTCATTCCTGGTGCCGTTCTCGTAAATCTCCTCAGCCCCCTCACTGAGTCCAGCAGAGAGAAACCCTCTGACCCTTCCACTTCACCAAGTGTCAGAATGAACATGGTTCAGTCCTGGGTGTGATTAACAGCAGCAATAACAGCCGAGTCCAACCCCTGTCATCACTCGTGAACTCGCTGGTAGCTGCGCAGGGCGGATAACAGGGAAAACCCTTTCCACACTGATAGAAATCTAGTTTTAATATATAATAAGTTTAAAAGGAAGAAATGGTTCAAAATCAAAATGGCTTTATAAAGTGATTCAGGATCGAAATGGTTCACTAAGGTCACAGAGTTCAAACAGAGAGGCAGTGAAAACAGCAGAATAGCATGAGAATGGTTAGATTAAAACCGCAGACACACTCATTCGTTGGTTTGTGAATCTGGGCAAAGTTCCTCGTTCAGTGGTCATGAGAACTGATAACGTGTGGTGGGAACGAGATGTTACAGTCACCCCATACTAAAAATGTGATGGACAGCCATTTCTATCGAATAAAATGAACTATAATTATTATGACCCAATCACAGACAGAAAGGGGCCAGAACATTAGCAATAGCAATTACCTTAAAAATAGGTGCCCATTTTGAGCAAATTATTCCGGAATCAACTTATGTCGGTCTTTAACTATTTCCTGCGCTTTGCTCTGAAAGCTGCCACGTTGTCTATTTTCAACTTCTCTGTATCGTGTATTTTAATTTGAAGGAAACATCAAGAGCTGTAATCTGCATTGAATTTAACTCAGTCATCTGTACTTGCTTGGACAAAGCAAACCTTTAAAACTCTGTATTTGCAAGCAAACTGACCTGATCAAGAGACATTTGAAAACTGACTGAATAAAACTACAATTTACCTCACACATGAAGCTCAGTTTTAAGTTCAGTCGGGTGATATATCGTGCGGCAACACAAAAGATATATCGACCAAAGTACAGATCTATCACACACACAGCAGATGAACGGCCAGATATTTACTGATTTATTGGTGCCTTTAAGAATTGATGCAACACATTTCTTAATTCAGCGCAGACAGAGAATGGAATATCTACAAGGCTAATGTGGAAAGATCTTCATTGTTTCAGATAATTAATAAGAACTGCTAAGCAGGAATCTAACAATGTTCCATGAAAAGTTGCATCAACGCCCCTTGTAATGAATAAACCATTGTTCCTTAATACATTCTGTAATGAAAATGTATCAAAGCCTCAGCAACAGCAACATTCAGTAGTAAAAATGTATCAAAGCTTTACCAACAGCAAGGTTAATGCAAGCACCTTATATTTGTAGGATTGGTACATGTGGTGGGGGCACATAGACATTTCATTAATATGATTAGTAAATCTTAAGTTATGACCAATGCTTGGATAACAAATCATTTTCTAAGTGATAGACAGATATTTGAATAAATCAGGAAGCTGCAGCTGAGAATTAGAAACCAATGAGAGTAAATGAGGGATTAGACCATTGATCAGAATTTCATTAAGAATAAGGCTTCATGATTAAAGCTTTATTCTGAACTGATGCATGAAGAAATACTGAACCATCTATTGATTTTCTAATATTTTCTTATGTTTTTGTTTAACTCTCTTTATTATGTTTTGATGCATTATTTGATCTAGGTTTTGATTTAATTTCTTTATTTAAGAGAATGATGGTGAATGATTAGCAAATAAAGTTGTATTTTTAGACACCACCAATCAACCGGATCGTGTCACAGCCTCTTCCAGATGTGAACCTGCTGGTGTTTGAGCAGGTAGGATGACCGAGTGAATCCCTTCCCACACTCGGAGCAGGTGAATGGCTTCTCCTTACTGTGAGTGCGCCTGTGTGGCAGCCGGGAGGATGAATCGCTGAAACTCTTCACTGGTGTGAACTCGCTGGTGAACCCGGAGGTTGGATAACGCGCTGAATCCCTTCCCACACTGCGAGCAGGTGAAGGGCCTCTCTCCGGTGTGGACTCGCTGGTGTCTCTGCAGGTTGGACAACCGAGTGAATCCTGACTCACACACAGAGCACGTGAACGGCCTCTCCCCAGTGTGGACTCGCTGGTGTGTCTGCAGGTTGGACAACCGAGCAAATCCTGTCCCACACTGAGAGCAGGTGAAGGGCCTCTCCCCGGTGTGGACTCGCTGATGTTTCTGCAGGTTACACAACAGAGTGAATTCCTTCCCACACACAGAGCAGGTGAACGGTCTCTCCCCCGTGTGAACTCGCTGGTGTATCTGCAGGTCAGATAATTGAGTGAATCCCTTCTCACACTGAGAGCAGGTGAACGGCCTCTCCCCAGTGTGAAATCGCTGGTGGTTCAGCAGGGTCGATGAGTGAGTGAATCCCTTCCCACACCGAGAGCAGGTGAACGGCCTCTCCCCAGTGTGAACCCGCTGGTGTGCCCGCAGGCTGGATGAGTGAGTGAATCCCTTCTCACACTGAGAGCAGGTGAATGGCCTCTCCCCAGTGTGAACTCGCTGGTGTGTCCGCAGGTGAGATGACTGAGTGAATCCCTTCTCACATTGAGAGCAGGTGAACGGCCTCTCCCCAGTGTGAACTCGCTGGTGTTTCTGCAGGGTGAATAAGTGAGTGAATCCTTTCCTACACCGGGAGCAGGTGAACGGCCTCTCCCCAGTGTGACTGCGTCGATGAGCTTCCAGTCGTGATGGGGCACTGTATCCCTTCCCACAGTCTCCGCATTTCCAGGGTTTCTCCATAGTGCGGGTGTCCTTTTGTCTCTCCAGGTTCACCGCCCAGTTGATGCCTCGTCCACACACAGAACACGTGTACAGTCTCTCCCCGCTGTGAATGGTGTGATGTTTTTTTCAGGCTGTGTAACTGGTTAAAGCTCTTTTCACAGTCAGTGCTCTGGAACTCTCCCACTCGGGCGTGTGTGTCTCGGTGCTTTTCCAGTACAATGTTTGAAGCAGACAGATTTAAAGGCCGATGATATTCCAGTCTTGATGAATTGAGCGACGCTGTCGGATGTTGACGTGAAGTTTGCTTTGAGATTTCTATCTGTAAATCCTCACGTTCTGAGATCCTGTAAAAGGATCATCACTGTCAGTACAGGATAGACATTCAGAACAGACAATTCTAGTTTCTATGAACATTCGATCCTCTCTCCTTCCCAAAAGTCATCCAACGCTCACTCCACGCAATATATACCCTCCCAATTCTTGTTCAGGTACGGTTTAATTTGAGCAACAGATCCATGGTCACTGTTTCATGTCCCAGATAGAGAGACCTTAAAACCTTTCTCCATTTGTATCTGTAGCAAAGTGGCCATAGTCCCAGATGGCCATAGTCTGCTTTCCCCTTTGCGGGGGGAGCTGCCTGGTGGTGATTTAATCTGACCATCACCACACCTCAGGCGAGGGGCAAGGTTGAGAAAGTGGGCCTTCATGAATAACCTCAGCGAGTCCAGGAATTGAACCCACGCTGTTGGCATTGCTCTGCATCTCGAACCAACTGTCCAGCCATCTGAGCTAAACTGTCCCCTGTGTATATAACTGAACTGATAATGAGCAATATATTGAACCCTATGTGGGAGGAGGATGTGAGAAATCTGGAACTGACAGACAATCTAAATGACGGAAGGGGAGGCAAAGTATTTCAAAAGGCGGGTGGGACCCACGCACACACGGGGAGAATGTGCAATATCCACACGGACAGTGACCCGGGGCCGGGAATCGAACCTGGGACCCTGAAGCTGTGAAGCAATTGTGCTATAAGAGCGAGAGAGACCTGAGCCAAGCTTTGCAGAGTCTGCACCCTCCCTGGATTCACTTCCTTTCTCTTCAGCTGCTGCAAGTCCCCAATTCAAGGTGAGAATGAGAAAAGAAATGGAAGGGGGAGAAAAGAAAGTGTTTTACTCACAGATGCTGGAGACAGGAGGAGGTTTCAGTCTGTGTGAAGCGCCATTTGCAGACACCGGAAGTCCGCGGTTTGATCTGAACGGAGACAGTCCTTCCGGTCCTCTAACCTTCCCATTGGTCAATACCTCAGCCGGAAGGTCAGGGGGCGACCTCTGGAACAATGGGTGCGGGAGGCGTTCACGTGTCCGCGCCGAACCTGCGCACTGGAACCCGGAGACGTCACCACGGAGCAGTGATTCCTATTGGCTGATCCCGGCAATACTCCCTTGTGACGTCACAATCCGGAAGTTGGATGAAAACTTCCTCCTCTGCAACATCTGGGGGGACATTGGGGGCTTGCAGCAACTGAAGGGAAAGAAAGTTATTCCAGTCTGTATATTACACACCTTTTCTGCCCAGTAATATAGACAGACATTTGTCTGGCAGCCTGCAGGAAGATTTTCAGGTCTCTGTGTCCAGGACAGGAAGCAGTGAGCAGGGATCTGTCAATCAGCCTGAATCAGCACCTTCAGGAGAATTGGGAGGGTGAATATTAGAAAGAGGAGGATGAGAATGGAAAGAAAGTGTGTGGGTTGGAGAATTACAGATCTTGGGGAAATGAGAGGAAAGAATATTCCATAGAAACTAGAATTGTCTGTTCTGAATTTCTATCCTGTTCTGACACCAATGACTTTTGTAAACTCCCTTGACAGTGTTATGGGCCAGTGTTTAGAGAGAACCCCAAAGTGTATCATGGAGTTAACCGACCCACAACTTGTAATAGATTGTGGTATGGGGAGCACACAGCCCACTCTACAGGTGTGGTACAGCAGAAATGGAAAAGCATTTTTAACAACAAAACAATGTTTATTCTATGAACTCAAGTTTTAAATCACCAAAGGATCAATTTACAGTTTTTAGATGACAGAGAGAGAGAGACTAATACCCCTTCTGGCTGTGACTGCAGCTATCCAGCTCTGAAAACAAAACTAAAACACACCCTGGAGCAAACAGCCTAAAACGAAAGTAAAAAGCTGACAGAAAGCAAAGCTCCACCCACACTCTACATCACAGATAAACACACATTTCTTAAAGGTGCATTTCTTAAACACCTATTTCTTAATGGTGCTCGCACATGACAACAGGATATCAGATGTGGATGTACGGTCAGGATCTGACATCCTCATTCAATTCATTGTGACCTGAATATCATCGGCCTTTGAATCTAGAAGGACAAATGTTTGGCTGTTCTGTCTGCTTCAATGTGTGATTGGAAATGCACCAAGACACACAAAGATCTGAGTGAGAGTTTTCCAGTGAACTGACTGTGGACCGAGCTTTAAACGGTTACATCGGAAGAGAAAATATCGCACCATTCAGTGGCGAGAGACTGTAAAAGTGTTCTCTGTGTGGACGAGGCTGGAAATGATCATTGGACCTGGAGAAACGCAAGGACACTAACACCATGGAGAAACTGGAAATGTGGGGATTGTGGAAAGGGACTCAGTTACCCATCTGTTCTCGAAACTCATCGATGCTGTCACACCGGGGAGAGGCCATTCACCTGCTTCAGGTGTGGGAAGTGTGGGAAGGCATTCACTCATTCATCTGCCCTGCTGACACACCAGCGCATTCACACCGGGGAGAGGCCATTCACCTGCTCTCAGTGTGGGAAGGGATTCAGTGATTCATCCGCCCTGCAAACACAGCAGCGGGTTCACACCGGGGAGAAGCCATTCATCTGGTGTGTGTGTGTGTGGGAAGGGCTTCACTCAGTCAGCCAGCCTGCACACGCACCATAAGGTTCACACTGGGAAGAGGCCATTCGCCTGCTCTGATTGTGGGAAGGGATTCAGCTGTCCATCTGCCATGCATATGGGAAGGGTTTCAGAGATTCATCCGCCCTCATTAGACACCAGCGAGTTCACACTGGCAACAGGCCATTTCCCTGCCCCGTGTACGGGAAGGGTTTCACTCAGTCATCCAACCTGCAGAAGCACTGGCGCGTTCACACTGGGGAGAAGCTGTTTGCCTGCTCTCAGTGTGGGAAGGGATTCAATCAGTCACTCCACTTGCTGAGATACCAGCGAGCTCACAAGTGATGACAGGGATTGGATTCTGCTGTTTTTGCTGCTGTTAATTACATCCAGGATTGAACCATGTTCATTGTGAGACTTGAAGTGGGAGGGTCGGAGGGTTTCTTTCTGCTGAACTGGCCGGTCTCACGACTTCCAGTGGGCCGATATTCTTTTAGCCTGGGAGAGCTCATCTCCACTGAAATGATCTGCAAAAGCTGATGAAGTCCAGTTATTTCATCCAGGATATTAAACAGTGTTTTACCCCCACGGCAGGTAGATCCAAAATAAATACATTTCTCTCTGCTCTGTCGAGTGCAGTACGGGCCAGGAAAGGACAGAATTCCACGGTTAGATCTTTGAAGGTGAACACGTGAATTCCTCACGAGAGACTGATTTTCAGTGAGATTGGCTGACTCAGTGTTTACTGACGTCTGGGTGAGATTTCCATGGACTCTGTCTTGGTTGCACCTGCCATTTATGGTGTGGTGTGTGTTCGAGCTCATTATATGTGTTTATTTACACGTCCCTCTATTCCACAGTGAAGGTTGGAATTTAAGGTAGATGATGTACAGTGTTTTATCTTTCTGACTTTGTATCGTAAACTTTATTTATGTTTGTTCACAACCTGCGGAATCCTGTGGTTTTATTTGCCGACTGAGTGTCTTCAATCTCAAACTTTTATCGACTTCATCAAAACATTCTTGGTTCTTAAGGGGTCTGCCCAAGAATCATAATATATATACGTATACTGAACCACTACACAAATCTATTGCTTAGTGATATGGGGGGATGCGCAGCAATTGGTGATGTCATAGAATCCCAACAGTGCAGAACTCGGTCATTCGCCTCATCAAGTCTGCACCGTCCCTCTGAAAGACCACCCTACCTCGGCCCAATCCCTCACCTATCCCAGTAACCCCACCTGATCGTTCAACACTGAGCGGCAACTTTTTTTTGGAAATGTTTTTTTATTGAGTTTTCATATTTTATATCCAACAAATTACAAATTATTAGAAAAAAACACGCAAAAATTAACATGTATAATTTACAGGCAAGCATCTTCATAATAACAACTGTGGCCGCCCCCTTTAACCGCATACATATTTTACATTCCCCAATATGGCCGAGGCACATGTTTATAGGCATTATATTTACAATTTGGTTTTGGGCCTTAGCTTGCCGTCAGACTGTCGCTTGCGGCTTTGTCCTTCCTTTCTTTTTGGAATACTTTTTATTCAAGTTTTCAACAACAAATTTTATCACAACAGAGAAAAACAGTAACCCCTCCCCTCCAATACAAAAACAATAAATATCAAGAAAGAAATAAGCATAAAACAATGAGAACAAACCCCATAACGAACCCGTAGCCCCCCCCCCCCCCCCCCGGCTACCTACCCCCGATTCCCGTCCATTTTCCCCTGATTCTTGGCCACCCGACTATTCTTCTTCTTGTTCGTTGGCCACAAACAGGTCCCGGAACAATTGCATGAATGGCTACCACGTTCTGTGGAAGCCATCATCTGACCCTCGGATGGCGAATTTGATTTTCTCCATTTGGAGAGATTCCGAGAGGTCGGACAGCCAGTCTGCAGCTCTGGGTGGTGCTGCTGACCGCCAGCCAAACTGGATTCTACGGCGGGCGATCAGGGAGGCAAAGGCAAGGCGTCCGCCCTCCTCCCCAGGAATAGATCAGGCTGGTCTGAAACCCCGAAGACCGCCACTATCGGGCATGGCTCCACCCTCACCCCCACCACTTTGGACATAGCCTCGAAGAAGGCTGTCTAGTTCTCCACAAGTCTGGGGCAAGAGCAGAACATGTGGGCGTGGTTGGCCGGGCCTCTTTGGCACCGTTCTCCACCTCCAGGAATAACCTACTCACACGGTTTCTTGTTAAGTGGGCTCTAGGTGCCACTTTTAGCTACGTCAGGCTGAGCCTTGCGCACGTGGAGGTGGAGTTGACCCTATGCAGGCTTAGCGGCAACTTAGCATGACCAATCCAACTAAACCTGCACATCTTTGGACAGTGGGTGGAAACCGGAGCACCCGGAGGAAACCCACACAGACACGAGAAGAATGTACAAACCCCACAGTCACCCAAGGTCGGAATCGAACCCAGAGCTTCTGCCACTTTGAGGCAACAGTGCTAACCACCATGTCACCCTATTCCCCATGTCCTGGAACTCGCTGCCTACGACAGTGGTGGAAGTGGGGTTACGGGGATAGGCCGGGGGATTGGACCGAGGTCAGGCGCTCTTTCAGAGGGTTGGTGCAGATCTTCTGGGCTGAATGATGTCCTTCTGCACAGTAGGGATTCTATGGGTGAAGACGGCCCCTCAGCTCGGGAAATCAGGGATGGGCAATAAATGCTGGCCTTGCCAGCGATGCTCCAATCCCATGAAAGGATTAATTTGAAAAGCCTTTGTTTCTGACATTGCACCCGTGACAAAGGAGGGCAACAAATGCACCACCCTGTCCCACTTTGGAACTCTAACATGACTATGACCTGGTCATCTCTTCCTGAACCTGACTGGCTTTCCTCTCCTGCCTCTCGCTCTCCTTGGAGATGCTCGGGCCACAAAGGAGAACATTACCATCCCGGAAGGGCTGTTTAATGTTTGAAGAGAAATCTGAACAGCCAGCAATTCAGTGAATGACCTACGCCATAGAATGTCACGTTGCTCAACAAAAACAGACCTTTATTGCATATATAAAGTTAAAGTTAGCTCTTCTACCTTATCACTCGAGTATTATATCTTTATTCGATGAATCCAGTTTTTGCTTTACTCCCTTCCCAAGAGATTCCTTATCTCACAAAAACTTCTGAAGCTTATTCGCTTTCTTTAGGGACCAACCTGAAGATATGCCACAGCCCTCTGGAATTCACTTTATTTTCTCCCCAATTTCTCAGTTGTGATATTCGACTTTCAGTGATCTTTTGCTTGTGAAGGTTCCATTTCCTTCTTGAGCTGACTTTGGACAGACCTTCTGCTTTTTCTCAGTCAGTTCCCACAGCTTCTTCACAGCTCTTTCCAACCTGACTGCTTTCTGTCACATGGCTAACTGCCTCTCACTGTGGGGACCCCAGGAGATTTCTTCCTCTCGCTTCAAGCTGGGCAAATCTTCCAGCTCAGCTTCCCCTCCCACACCAAATTCCAAGACCAATGACGGAACTACTTGTTTGCCGACACATGACCAACAACCCGTTTGCTCATTGGTCAATCCCGTCCTTGGGCCACTTTACGAATATCACTCAGAAGCTTTTTATGTTCAAGTGGAAAGGTTTGATGTTCCCATTTGGTCTGATCATCAAACAATTCGAAGGCCAGAATTCTCCAGCCGCTGCAATTCACCTGTCCCGCTAGCAGGGCACCCCCGCCCGCAGGTTACCCCACGGTGTGGCGGGGGGGGGGGGGGGGGGGCTTCAATGGGAAATCCCAGTGACAGGCGGCAGGAACAGAGAATCTCACCACCAGCGAACGGCACACTGCCGAGAAAACACACGGCCGGGAAATGGGGAATCCATCCCGAAATGTCCCAATTTTTCCTCATCCCATTCAGAATGAATTTCATTTGCTTCCTTGTGACTGATGTTGACAGCTTATCCAATTTTGGAAATTTCTTTCTAATACTAACTCTTTTCTAAGTCTCTGAATCTCCCACGTGTCATGGACAGGAAGTGGGGGGGGGGGGGGGGGCGGGGGGGGGGGGGGGGGGGGGGGGGGGGGGGGGGGGGGTGTCTTTCTCCTGTTAAAAACGGTGGGGTATTTTTCTGCAACCCTTCACTTTAGACATGTTCAAATCCTCAATCAATAACTTGCACAACAAACTCGGGGGATGGTGAAATAAAGTGGTTGCTTCATTTTTACACTAACACATGTGCAAGAGGGGTTTTGCGATGGCTGCCCCCTTCCACACTCACACAATAAATGGAGGGGGGGCTGAGTGAAAAGGAAGCGTGATCAGAGCTCGGGGTTCCCGCCTGCACTCGCCCCACTAGTGTCAGTGGGAGCTTCTCAACTTTGATCCTTGCCTGAGGTTAAATCACCAGCAGTCAGCTCCCCCCACCCGCCCCTTTAAGGGGAAATGCCTGTGGTCATCTGGGACTATGGTGACTTTCCCATTTACCTAGCTGAGGGAATGAGCCTAGGGTAGAGTGCTTGAGGGAAATGGGACTGACCGGTTTGCTCCACAGAGAGCCAGCATGGGATCAATGGGTCGAATGGCCTCCCTCTCTTCCCAAATGACTCTACGGTCTGAAGAGAACAATTTCAGCTGCTCCAGTCTCTCCAGCTAACTGAAGTCCCTCATTCCTGGTGCCGTTCTCGTAAATCTCCTCACCCACCTCACTGAGTCCAGCAGAGAGAAACCCTCCGACCCTCCCACTTCACCAAGTGTCAGAATGAAACATGGTTCAGGTCCTGGTGTGATTAACAGCAGCAATAACAGCCGAGTCCAACCCCTGTCATCACTCGTGAACTCGCTGGTAGCTGCGCAGGGTGGATAACAGGGAAACCCTTCCCACACACACAGCAGATAAATGGCCAGATATTAACCGATTTATTGATTCACTAATTTATTGGTGCCTTTAAGAATTGATGCAGTACATTTCTTAATTCAGCACAGACAGTGAATGGAATATCCACAAGGCTAATGTGGCAAAATAGTCATTGTTTCAGATAATAAATAAGAACTGCTAAGCAGGAATCTAACATTGTTTCATGAAAAGTTGCATAAAAGCTCCTTGTAAATAATAAACCATTGTTCCTCAACACAATCTGTAATGAAAATGTATCACAGCTTTAGCAACATTTAGTAATACAATTGTGTCATGTGAGAGTACCTTTAAGAATTGAGTGTTTATCAGTTATGTCTGAGTGTGGGTGGAGCTGGGCTGCCTGTCTGCTTTGACTTTCACTTTGGGCTTGCAGCTACAGGGTGTGTTTAGTTTTGTTTTAGATTTGGAGAAGCTGCAGTCACAGCAAGATGTGTCGGAATGTCTGCAAGCTTGTGAATGTTCATTTGGTGATTTCAAAGTGGTAACTGTTCTCAGCAGTGAAATTCAACCTGATGTCTTTCTGTAAAAAGGGTTCTGTTTGTCTTATGGATGTTGCAAGGAAAGATGAACTCAGAGTTACTCAGAGAGCACTGTATTCTTTGGGGGATTTATTGGTGTTGATGGGTGTTAAGATTTTACTGTGGGTTTATAAAGTGTGAACTGGATTCATAAATAAATATTGTTTTAATTTAAAAGTACTGTAGATTTCTGTTGCATCACACGTGCAGAATGGACCCGTGTGCTCCCCATAACCACAATCTATTAAAGGTCGTGGGTCAGGTGAACTCCATGATATACTTTGGGGTTCTCTAAACCAGGCATTGTCAAACTCAGAGGCGCGACCAGCGAGTGGGTATTGGGAGGGATCGGAGCCGACTGTTGCGGCGCTCCAGATTGCGCAAATCAGCGTGCAACAGCTGCAGCAGCCGGCTGTTAATAACGCAGGCTGCAAGCTGCCTTCAAAATGGCCGCAAACGTGTAAAGAAAATGCGGCTGCACTGCGCATGCGTGTCAGATCACCGGCCGCAAACGCAAAACTATGTCGCAGCTTTTTGTTTCACAAGTTCGGGGGAGTTTATTCATTTTATTTATTTATTTTATTCATTTAATTTTTATTTTTTTCATTTTTTTTTTACAAGTTCGGGGGGTTTTATTTGATAAAATCTGACAGGAAAAAAATGCCAACCTTTGGACAGATGGAGACTCCATACTTTCCGACACCGGAAGGCTTCACCTTCATCCAACAGGTTCCATTGGAGGAGCAGGTACGAGGGCCAAAGGGACCCAAAACCATTTCCTCCACTTTTGTCAGCAGCAAACAAGGTCAGAGAAAATGGTGGGTCACGCTGGTCGGCCGGCGTGGGTCGCGAAGGTCGGCCGGGTTGGGTCCCGAAGGTTGGCCGGTTGGTAAAAATGTGTCCTAGGAAAAAAAGTTTGAAGAACACTGCTCTAAACCCTGGCCCATAACAAATATATCAAAGCCTTAGCAACAGCAACATTTAGCAACAACAATGTATCAAAGCTTTACCAACAGCAAGGTTAATGCAAGCACCTTATATTTATAGGATTGGCACACGTGGTGGGGGCACATAGACATTTAATCAATTTGATGGTGATTAGTAAATCTTAGTCACGACCAGTGCTTGGATAACAAATCATTTTCTAAGTGATAGACAGATATTTGAATAAATCAGGAAGCTTCAGCTGAGAATTAGAAACCAATGGGAGTAAATGAGGGATTAGAACATTGATCAGAATTTCATTAAGAATAAGGCTTCATGATTAAAGCTTTGTTCTGAACTTATGCTTGAATAAATTCTGTACCATCTACTGATTTTCTCATATTTTCTTATATTTTCATTTAACTCTCATTGTTATGTTTTGATGTATTATTGGATCTAAGTTTTTATTAAGTTTTTTTAAAAACAGAATCAAGGTGAATGTTTAGCAAATAAAGTTCTATTTTTAGACATCTGCAATCAGCTGGACCCGTGACACTTATTTGAAGATAAAATAAGAGATCGTATCACAGCCTCTTCCCAATGTGAACCTGCTGGTGTTTGAGCAGGAAGGTTGACCGAGTGAATCCCTTCCCACACTCGGAGCAGGTGAATGGTCTCTCCTTACTGTGAATTCGCTGGTGTGACAGCCGGGAGGATGAATCGCTGAATCCCTTCCCACACTCAGAGCAGATGAATGGCCTCTCCCCAGTGTGAACTCGCTGGTGTATCTGCAGGTGAGATGACCGAGTGAATCCCTTCCCACACACAGAGCAGATGATACGGCCTCCTCCCCAGTGTGAACTCGCTGGTGTTTCCTGCAGGAAAGATGCCCGAGTGAATCCCTTCCCACACTGAGAGCAGGTGAACGGCCTCTCCCCAGTGTGAACTCGCTGGTGTGCCTGCAGGTGAGATGACTGAGTGAATCCCTTCCCACACACAGAGCAGATGAATGGCCTCTCCCCAGTGTGAATTCGCTGGTGTGTCCGCAGGCTGGATAACAGAGCGAATCCCTTCTCACACTGAGAGCAAGTGAATGGCTTCTCCCCAGTGTGAACGCGCTGGTGTGTCCGCAGGTTGGATAAGTGAGCGAATGCCATTTCACACTGAGAGCAGGTGAACGGCCTCTCTCCAGTGTGAACCCGCTGGTGCGCCCGCAGGTTGGATAACCGAATGAATCCCATCTCACACTGAGAGCAGGTGAACGGCCTCTCCCCAGTGTGAACTAGCTGGTGTTTCCGCAGACTGGATAAGTGAGCAAATCCCTTCTCACACTGAGAGCAGGTGAATGGCCTCTCCCCAGTGTGAACGCGCTGGTGTGTCCACAGGTTGGATAAGTGAGTGAATCCCTTCTCACACTGAGAGCAGGTGAAGGGCCTCTCCCCAGTGTGAACTAGCTGGTGTTTCCGCAGGCTGGATAAGTGAGCGAATCTCTTCTCACACTGGGAGCAGGTGAACGGCCTCTCCCCAGTGTGAACTCGCTGGTGTGTCCGCAGGCTGGATAAGTGAGTGAATCCTTTCTCACAACGGGAGCAGGTGAACGGCCTCTCCCCAGTGTGACTGCGTCGATGGGCTTCCAGTCGTGATGGGGCACTGAATCCCTTCCCACAGTCCCCACATTTCCACGGTTTCTCCATGGTGCGGGTGTCCTTGTTCATCGCCCAGTTGAGGCCTCGTCCTTACACAGAACACGTGTACGGTCTCTCCCCACTGTGAATGGTGTGATGTTTTTTCAGGCTGTGTAACTGGTTAAAGCTCTTTCCACAGTCAGTGCTCTAGAACACTCTCACTCGGATGTGTGTGTCTCGGTGCTTTTCGAGTCACACTGATATTTAAAGCATTCAGAAGCAGACTGAACAGACAAACAATTTAAAGGCCGATGATACTCCAGTCCTGATGAAATGAGCGACGCTGTCGGATGTTGACGTGAAGTTTGCTTTGAGATTTCTGTCTGTAAATCCTCACCTTCTGAGATCCTGTAAAAGGAGTTCACACAATCATCACTGTCAGTACAGGATAGACATTCAGAACAGACAATCCTACTTTCTATGAACATTCAATCCTCTCTCCTTCCCAAAAGTCATCCTATACTCACTCCACCCAATATATACCCTCCCAATTCTTGTTAAGATAAGATTTAATTTGAGCAAAAGATCCATGGTCACTGTTTCATGTCCCAGACAGAGGGACCCTAAAATGTTTCTCCATTCTCCATTTTTATCCATAGCAAAGTTGCCATAGTCCCAGATAACCATTATCTGACTTCCCCTTTGCGGGGGGGGGGGGGACGGGGGGGGGGGGGGGGGGGGGGGGGAACGCAGACACTGGGAGAACTTGCAGACTCCACACGGACAGTGACCCGGGGCCGGATTCGAACTGGGAACCTGGAGCTGTAAAGCAATTGTGCTATAAGAGAGACACCTTGGCCAAGCTTTCCAGAGTCAGCACCCTCCCTGGGTTCACTTCCTTTCCCTTCAGTTGCTGCAAGTGACCAATTGAAGGTGAGAATGAGAAAAGAAATGGAAAGGGGGAGAAAAGAAAGTGTTTTACTCACAGATGTTGGAGACAGGAGGAGGTTTCAGTCTGTGTGAAGCGCCATTTTCAGACACCGGAAATCCGCTGTTTGATGTGAACGAAAGAGTCCTTCCGGTCCTTCAATCTTCCCATTGGTCAACAGCTCAGCCGGAAGGTTAGGGGGCGGGCTCTCAGCTGCACATGCGCAGTCCCGGGCAAGGGGGCGGTCACTTTGCGGCTTCTCGCTCACGCTGGAGCCGTCAGCCGGTTGCCTGGAAACCCTGTCTGGAGGAGGTGGGCGGGGAACAAAGGCTGGGGCGGGGCTCCCGTGTCCACGCCGACCTGCGCACTGGAACCCGGAGACGTCACCACGAAGCAGAGTGATTCCTATTGGCTGATCCAGGTAGGGTTCCCCTGTGACGTCACAAGGCAGAAGTTGGACTCAAACTTCCTCCTCTGCAACATCTGGGAGGAAATCAATGTTTCCCCCTTTCCATTTCTTTCCTCATTCTGGGGGGACATTGGGGACTTGCAGCAACTGAAGGGAAAGGAAGTGAATCCAGTCTGTATATTACACACATTTTCTGTCCAGTAATGCAGACAGACATTTGTCTGGCAGCCTGCAGGAAGATTTTCAGGTCTCTGTGTCCAGGACAGGAAGCAGTGAGCAGGGATCTGTCAATCAGCCTGAATCAGCACCTTCAGGAGAATTGGGAGGGTGAATATTAGATACAGGAGGGTGAGAATGGAGAGAGTGTGTGGGATGGAGAATTGCAGATCTTGGGGAAATGAGAGGAAAGAATATTCCACAGAAACTAGAATTGTCTGTTCTGAATTTCTATTCTGTTCTGACACCGATGACGTTTGTAAACTCCTTTTACAGTGTTATGGGCCAGGGTTTAGAGAACCCCAAAGTGTATCATGGAATTCACCCGACCCACAACTTGTAATAGAGTGTGGTATGGGGAGCACGCGGGCCACTCTACAGGTGTGGTACAACAGAAATGGAAAAGTATTTTTTAAAAGCAAAACAATGTTCATTCTATGAATTCAAGTTAATCTTTTTAAAACATACAGTGAACATCTTAGCAACCATCAATTCAAATACAGCCCCAAAGAATACAACACTAAGTAATACTCAAGCTGTCCTTTTTACATCCATAAGACTTTAAAAAAACCTTTAAACAGAAGCAATTCATGTTAAAGCCACTACTAAGAGCAGTTATTAGTTTTAAATCACCAAAGGATCGATTTACAATTTTTAGATTACAGAGAGAGAGACTCATACACCTTCTGACTGTGACTGCAGCTATCCAGCTCTGAGAACGAAACTGTTGAGGAAAAAATACCAGCACTTCGAGTTTTCGCCAAAGGTCCTTTATTTTAACACAAAGTTTTGTGGGGGGATTTAGAGTGACCAAAGTCCTTCTAATTGTTCCCCACTGTACAAAGGCAAGGCAGTACTTTATATTGTTCAATAAGCAATATTTAGAAAAACGAGGCATTCCACTGATAAGCCCAGAGACAGAAAAGCGAGCAGCCTTAAACAACAGGCCTTGAATTCGTAGTCTACGAGCAATAACAATTGTCTGCTGTCAGCAACAATGTGCAGCTGTGCACTTGTTTACATAGACTGACCTTCTGCTATTACATGCAGAACTTCTTGACTGAAATAAGGCTAATATATATCCATCATGCTTTGCCAAGTGCCTATTGCCATGAAATATAGTCAAGAAGACGGTTAGAAAGAATACCGTGTATTAAGGCAACTAACCCGCCAAGTAAAGCCCCTTCTACAGAAACGAAAACACATCCTGCAGCAAATAGCCTAAAACGAAAGGAAAAAGCTGCCAGACAGCCCAGCTCCACCCACTCTCTGACATCACTGATAAACACCCATTTCTTAAAGGTGCATTTCGTAAACGCCCATTTCTTAAAGGTACTCTGACATGACAACAGGATATCAAATGTGGATGTAAGGTCAGGATCTGAGATCTTCATTTAATTCATTGTGGCCTGAATGTCATCGGCCTTTGAATCTAGAAGGAGAAATGTTTGTCTGTTCTGTCTGCTTCAAAACATTTAAACATCAGTGTGATTGGAAATGCACCGAGACACACAAAGACCTGAGTGACAGTGTTCCAGTGAACTGACTGTGGAGCGAGCTTTAAACGGTTACATAGGAAGAGAAAATATCGCACAATTCACAGTGCGGAGAGACCGTACAAGTGGACGAGGCTGGGACTGATCATTGGACCTGGAAAAACACAAGGACACCATTGCCATGGAAAAACCATGGAAATGTGGGGATTGTGGGAAGGGACTCAGTTCCCCATCTCCTCTCAAAACTCATCGACTCTGTCACACTGGGGAGAGGCCATTCACCTGCTTCAAGTGTGGGAAGGTATTCACTCATTCATCTGCCCTGCTGACACACCAGCGCATTCACACCGGGGTGAGGCCATTCGCCTGCTCTCAGTGTGGGAAGGGATTCAGTGATTCATCCGCCCTCATTTGACACCAGCGAGTTAACACTGGCAAAAGGCCATTTCCATGCCCCGTTTGCGGGAAGGGTTTCACTCAGTCATCCAACCTGCAGAGGCACCCGCGCGTTCACACTGGGGAGAAGCTGTTTGCCTGCCCTCGGTGTGGGAAGGGATTCAATCGGTCACCCCACGTGCTGAGATACCAGCGAGCTCACAAGTGATGACAGAGATTCGATTGTGCTGTAGTTGTTATGGGGGAATTAAACTTTCCAAATACAAGATGATCAGAGGACATTGAGAGCCTTTTTCCTCGGATGGTGATGTCCAGCACGAGGGGACATAGCTGTAAATTGTGGGGAGATAGATATAGGACAGATGTCCGTGGTAGGTTCTTTACTCAGAGAGTAGTAAGGGCGTGAAATGCACTGCCTGCAACATTAGTGGACTCGCCAACACTAAACGCATTCAAATGGTCATTGGATAGGCATATGGACAACAAGGGAGTAGTGTAGAAGGACTTTGGAGGGGTATCACAGGTCAGCGCAACATTGAGGGCCAAAGGGCCTGTACTGCACTGTAATGTTCTATGTTTTTGCTGCTGTTAATCACATCCAGGACTGAACCATGTTCATTCTGAGACTTGGTGAAGTGGGAGGGTTGGAGGGTTGCTTTCTGCTGAACTGGCTGGTCTCACGACTTCCAGTGGGCCGATGTTCTTTTAGCCTGGGAGAGCACATCTCCACTGAAATGATCTGCAAAAGCTGATGAAGTCCATTTATTTCATCCAGGATATTAAACAGTGTTTTACCTCCACGGCAGGTAGATCCAAAATAAATACATTTGTCTCTGCTCTGTTGAGTCTGCAGTGCGGGCCAGGAAAGGACAGAATTCCACGGTTAGATCTTTGAAGGTGAACACGAAAATCCCTCACAAGTGACTAATTTTCAGTGAGATTGGCTGACTCAGTGTTTACTGACGTTTGGGTGAGATTTCCATGGACTCTGTCTTGGTCGCACCTGCCATTTATGGTGTGTTGCCTATTCAAGCACATTATATGTGTTTATTCACACGTCCCTCTATTCCAACGTGAAGGTTAGAATTTAAGGTAGATAATGTACAGTGTTTTATCTTTCTGACTTTGTATCGTAGACTTTATTTTTGTTGTTCAAAACCTACGGAATCCTGTGGTTTTATTTGCCGACTGAGTGTCTTCAATCTCAAACTTTTATCGATTTCATCAAAACATTCTTGGTTCTTAAGGGGTTTGCCCAAGAATCATAATATATATACGTATACTGAACCACTACACAAATCTATTACTTAGTGATATGGGGGATGCGCGGCGATTGGTCATGTCATAGAATCCCAACAGTGCAGAAGACAGGCATTCAGCTCATCAAGTCTGCACCATCCCTCCGAAAGACCACCCTACCTCGGCCCAATCCCTCACCTATCCCAGTAACCCCACCTGATCGTTCAACACTGAGCGGCAACTTAGCATGACCAATCCAACTAAACCTGCACACCGTTGGTCAGTGGGAGGAAACCGGAGCACCCGGAGGAAACCCACACAGACACGGGAAGAATGTACAAACCCCAGTAACCCGAGGCCGGAATCGAACCCAGAGCTTCTGCCATTTTGAGCCAACAGTGCTAACCACCATGTCACCTTATTGCTCCATGTCCTGGAACTCGCTGCCTACGAGGGTGGTGGAAGTGGGGTCACGGGGGATAGGTCGGGGGATTGGACCTAGGTTGGGCGCTCTTTCAGAGTGTCGGTGCAGCCCCACTGGGCCGAATGGCCTCCTTCTGCCATTCCATGGGTAAATAGGTCCTGCCGCGCATCAAGAAGGCGGCTCACCTCCGCTCGGGAAATCAGGGATGGGCAATAAATGCTGGCCTTGCCAGCGATGCTCCAATCCCATGAAAGGATTAATTTGAAAAGCCTTTGTTTCTGACATTGCACCCGTGACAAAGGAGGGCAACAAATGCACCACCCTGTCCCACTTTGGAACTCAAACATGTCCATGACCTGGTCATCTCTTCCTGAAACTGACTGGCTTTCCTCTCCTGCCTCTCGCTCTCCTTGGAGATGCTCGCTGACCATTTCTGACCCCGGGCCACAAAGGAGAACATTACCATCCCGGAAGGGGCTGTTAATGTTTGAAGAGAAGTCTGAACACCCAGCAATTCAGTGAATGACCTACGTCATAGAATGTCATGTTTCTCAACTAAAACAGACCTTTATTGCATATATAAAGTTAAAGTTAGCTCTCCTACCTTAACACTCGAGTTTATATCTTTATTCGATGAATCCAGTTTTCGCTTTACTCCCTTCCCAAGAGATTCCTTATCTCACAAAAGCTTCTGAAGCTTATTCGCTTTCTTTAGGGACCAACCTGTAGATATGCCACAATCATCTGGAATTCACTTTATTTTCTCCCCAATTTTTCAGTTGGGATATTCAACTGTAAGTGATCTTTTGCTTGTGAAGGTTCCACTTCCTTCTTGATCTGACTTTGGACAGACCTGCTTTTTCTCAGTCAGTTCACACAGCTTCTTCACAGCTCTTTCCAAGCTGACTGCTTTCTGTCACATGGCTAACTGCCTCTCACTGTAGGGACCCCAGGAGATTTCTTCCTCTCGCTTCAAGCTGGGCAAATCTTCCAACTCAGCTTCCCCTCCCACACCAAATTCCAAGACCAATGAAGGAACTTGTTTGCCGACACATGACCAACAATCCGTTTGCTCATTGGCCAATCCCGTCCTTGGGCCACTTTACGAATATCACTCAGAAGCTTTTTATGTTCAAGTGGAAAGGTTTGATGTTCCCATTTGGTCTGATCATCAAACAATTCGAAGGCCGGAATTCTCCAGCTGCTGTAATTCACCTGTCCCGCTGGCAGGGCACCCCCGCCCGCAGGTTACCCCACGGCGTTGGGGGGGGGGCTTCAATGGGAAATCCCAGTGACAGGCGGCAGGAACAGAGAATCTCACCACCCAGCGAACGGCACACTGCCGAGAAACACACGGCCGGGGGAACGGGGAATCCATCCCGAAATGTCCCAATTCTTCCTCATCCCATTCAGAATGAATTTCATTTGCTTCCTTGTGACTGATGTTGACAGCTTATCCAATTTTGGAAATTTCTTTCTAATACTAACTCTTTTCTAAGTCTCTGAATCTCCCACGTGTCATGGACAGGAAGTGGGGGGGGGGGGGGTCTTTCTCCTGTTAAAAACGGTGGGGTATTTTTCTCCAACCCTTCACTTTAGACATGTTCACATCCTCGATCAATACCTTCCACAACAAACTCGGGGGATGGTGAAATAAAGTGGTTGCTTCATTTTTACACATATACACGTGTGCAAGAGGGGTTTTGCGATGGCTGCCCCCTTCCACCCGCACACAATAAATGGAGGGGGGGCTGAGTGAAAAGGAAGAGTGATCAGGGATCGAGGTTCCTGCCTGCACTCTCCCCACTAGTGTCAGTGGGAGCTTGTCAACTTGATCCTTGCCTGAGGTTAAATCACCAGCAGTCAGCTCCCCCCCACCCGCCCCTTAAAGGGGATATGCCTATGGTCATCTGGGACTATGGTGACTTTACCATTTACCTAGCTGGGGGAATGAGCTTAGGATAGAGTGCTTGAGGGAAATGGGACTGACCGGTTTGCTTCACAGAGAGCCTGCATGGGATCAATGGGCTGAATGGCCTCCCTCTCTTCCCGAATGACTCTATGGTCTGAAGAGAACAATTTCAGCTGCTCCAGTAACTCCAACTAACTGAAGTCCCTCATTCCTGGTGCCGTTCTCGTAAATCTCCTCACCCCCCCCTCACTGAGTCCAGCAGAGAGAAACCCTCCGACCCTCCCACTTCACCAAGTGTCAGAATGAACATGGTTCAGTCCTGGGTGTGATTAACAGCAGCAATAACAGCAGAGTCCAACCCCTGTCATCACTCGTGAACTCGCTGGTAGCTGCGCAGGGTGGATAACAGGGAAAACCCTTCCCACACACACAGCAGATAAATGGCCAGATATTTACTGATTTATTGATTCACTGATTTATTGGTGCCTTTAAGAATTGATGCAACACATTTCTTAATTCAGAGCACAGACAGTGAATGGAATATCCACAAAGCTAATGTGGATGGATAGTCATTGTTTCAGATAATAAATAAGAACTGCGAAGCAAGAATCTCACATTGTTTCATGAATGGTTCATAAAAGCCCCTTGTAAATAATAAACCATTGTTCCTCAACACAATCTGTAATGAAAATGTATCAAAACCATCGCAACATTTAGTAATAAAAATGTGACATGTGAGAGTACCTTTAAGAAATGGTGTTTATCAGTGATGTCTGAGTGTGGGTGGAGATGCCTGTCTGCTTTGACTTTCACTTTGGGCTTGCAGCTACAGGGTGTGTTTAGTTTCCTTTTAGATTTGGAGAAGCTGCAGTCACAGCAAGATGTGTCGGAATGTCTGCAAGCTTATGAATGTTCATTTGGTGATTTCAAAGTGGTAACTGTTCTCAGCAGTGACATTCAACCTGATGTCTTTCTGTAAAAAGGGTTCTTTTTGTCTTATGGATGTTGCAAGGAAAGATGAACTCAGAGTTACTCAGAGAGCACTGTATTCTTTGGGGGATTTATTGGTGTTGATATTGTTCAGATGTTTACTGTGGGTTTATAAAGTGTGAACTGGTTTCATAAATAAACATTGTTTTAATTTAAAAGTACTGTAGAGTTCTGTTGCATCACACCTGCAGAGTGGGCCCATGTGCTCCCCATAGCCAGAATCTATTAAAGGTCGTGGGTCAGGTGAACTCCATGATACACTTTGGGGTTCTCTAAACCAGGCATTGTCAAACTCAGGGTGCCACCCGGTGGGTACCGGGAGGGCGGTGGAGCCGTCTGTCGCGGCGCTCCAGATTGCGCAAATCAGCGTGCAACAGCTGCAGCAGCCAGCTGTTAATAACGCAGGCTGCAAGCTGCCTTCAAAATGGCCACAAACGTGTAAAAAAAAATGCGCCTTCACTGCGCATGCGTGTCAGATCACCGGCCGCAAACGCAAAACTATGCGCATGTGCGCCGATGATCGGGCACGCATGCGCAGTGCGGCCGCTTATTTTTTAACCGGTCGCAGCTTTTTGTTTTACAAGTTCGGGGGAGTTAATTAATTGTATTGATTTATTTTATTCATTAAATTTTTTTTTCTTTTATTTTATTATTTTTTTTACAAGTTCGGTGGGTTTTATTTCATAAAATCTTACAGGAAAAAAATGCAGAACTTTGGACAGATGGAGGCTCCATACTTTCCGACACCGGAAGGCTTCACCTTCATCCAACAGGTTCCATTGGAGGAGCAGGTACGAGGACAAAGGGACCCAAAACCATTTCCTCCATTTTTATCAGCAGCAAACAAGGTCAGAGAAAATGGTGGGTCGCACAGGTCGGCTGGGTTGGGTCGCGCAGGTCGGCTGGGTTGGGTCGCGAAGGTCGGCTGGGTTGGGTCGCGCAGATCGGCCGGGTTGGGTCCCGAAGGTCGGCCGGGTTGGGTCCCGAAGGTTGGCCGGTTGGTAAAAATGTGTCCCCGGAAAAAAAGTTTGAAGAACAATGCTCTAAACCCTGGCCCATAACAAATATATCAAAGCCTTAGAAACAGCAACATTTAGCAAGAAAAATGTATCAAAGCCTTAGCAACAGCGAGGTTAATGCAAGAACTTTATATTTGTAGGATTGGCACACGTGGTGGGGGCACGTAGACATTTAATTAATATGATGAAGATTAGTAAATCTTAAGTTATGACCAGTGCTTGGATAACAAATCATTTTCTAAGTGATAGACAGATATTTGAATAAATCAGGAATCTCCAGCTGAGAATTAGAAACCAATGAGAGTAAATGAGGGATTAGACCATTGATCAGAATTTCATTAAGAATAAGGCTTCATGATTAAAGCTTTGTTCTGAACTGATTCTGAACAATCTATTGATTTTCTAATTTTTTTTATGTTTTCGTTTAACTCTCATTGTTATGTTTTGATGTATTATTGGATCTAAGTTTTTATTAAGTTTTTTTAAAAATAGAATCAAGGTGAATGTTTAGCAAATAAAGTTGTATTTTTAGACACTTGCAATCAACTGGATCTGTGACTCTTATTTGAAGATAAAATAAGATATTGTATCACAGCCTCTTCCCGATGTGAACCTGCTGGTGTTTGAGCAGGAAGATTGACCGAGTGAATCCTTTCCCACACTCGGAGCAGGTGAACGGACTCTCCCCAGTGTGAACTCGCTGGTGTGCCTGCAGATGAGATGACTGAGTGAATCTCTTCCCACACAAAGAGCAGATGAACGGCTTCTCCCCAGTGTGAACTCGCTGGTGTGTCCGCAGGTTGGATAAGTGAGCGAATCCCTTCTCACACTGAGAGCAGGTGAACGGTTTCTCCCCATTGTGAACTCGCTGGTGTGTCTGCAGGTTGGATAACCGAATGAATCCCTTCTCACACTGAGAGCAGGTGAATGGCTTCGCCTCAGTGTGAACTCGCTGGTGTGTCAGCAGGTTGGATAACCGAATGAATCCCTTCTCACACTGAGAGCAGGTGAACGGTCTCTCCCCAGTGTGAATTCGCTGATGTTTCTTCAGGCTGTATAACCGAGTGAATCCCTTCCCACACTGAGAGCAGGTGAATGGCTTCTCCCCAGTGTGAACTCGCTGGTGTGTCTGCAGGCTGGATAAGTGAGCGAATCCCTTCTCACAGTGAGAGCAGGTGAATGGCTTCTCCCCAGTGTGAACGCGCTGGTGTTTCCGCAGACTGGATAAGTGAGCGAATCCCTTCCCACACTGAGAGCAGGTGAATGGCTTCTCCCCAGTGTGAACTCGCTGGTGTGTCCGCAGGCTGGATAAGTGAGCGAATCCCTTCTCACACTTAGAGCAGGTGAACGGCCTCTCCCCAGTGTGAACTCGCTGGTGTGTCCGCAGGCTGGATAACAGAGCAAATCCATTCCCACACTGAGAGCAGGTGAATGGTCGCTCCCCAGTGTGAACGCGCTCGTGTATCCACAGGTTGGATAATTGAGCGAATCCCTTCCCACACCGGGAGCAGGTGAAGGGCCTCTCCCCAGTGTGAATGCGTCGATGAGCTTCCAGTCGTGATGGTACTCTGAATCCCTTCCCACAGTCCCCACATTTCCACGGTTTCTCCATGGTGCGGGTGCCCTTGTGTCTCTCCAGGTTCACCGCCCAGTTGAAACCTCGTCCACACACAGAACACGTGTACGGTCTCTCCCCGCTGTGAATGGTGTGATGTTTTTTCAGTCTGTGTAACTGGTTAGAGCTCTTTCCACAGTCAGTGCTCTGGAACACACTCACTCGGGTGTGTGTGTGTCTCGGTGCATTTCCAATCACACTGACGTTTAAAACATTCTGAAGCAGACAGAACAGACAAACATTTCTCCTTCTAGATTTAAAGGCCGATGATATTCCAGTCCCGATGAATTGAGCGACGCTGTCAGATGTTGATGTGAAGTTTGCTTTGAGGTTTCTGTCTGTAAATCCTCACCTTCTGAGATCCTGTAAAAGGAGTTCACACAATCATCACTGTCAGTACAGGACAGACATTCAGAACAGACAATTCTAGTTTCTATGAACATTCGATCCTCTCTCCTTCCCAAAAGTCATCCAACACTCACTCCACCCAATATATACCCTCACAATTCTTGTTAAGGTACGATTTAATTTGAGCAACAGATCCATGGTCACTGTTTCATGTCCCAGACAGACAGACCTTAAAATCGTTCTCCATTCTCCATTTGTATCTATAGCAAAGTGGCCATAGTCCCAGATGACCATAGTCTGCTTTCCCCTTTGCGGGGAGAGCTGCCTGGTGGTGATTTAATCTGACCATCACCACACCTCAGGCGAGGGGCAAGGTTGAGAAAGTGGGCCTTCATGAATAACCTCAGCCAGTACGGGAATTGAACCCACGCTGTTGGCGTCGCTCTGCATCTCTAACCAACTGTCCAGCCGTCTGAGCTAAACCGGCCCCTGTGTATATAACTGAACTGATAATGAGCAATATACTGAACCCTATGGGGGAGGAGGATGTGAGAAATCTGGAACTGACAGACAATCTAAATGACGGAAGGGGGAGGCAAAGTATTTCAAAAGGCGGGTGGGGCCCACGCAGACACGGGGAGAATGTGCAAACTCCACACGTACAGTGACCCGGGGCCGGGATCGTACCCGGTCCTTCGGCACAGTGCTAGCCACTGCGCATGGTGCAGTGGTATTATCTCTGGATCAGTAATCCAGAGATCCAGGATAATGTTCTGGGGAGAACAGCAAATTACTGCAGATGCTGGAATCTGAAACAAAAACAGAAAATACTGGACAATCGCAGCAGGTCTGACAATATCTGTGGGGAGAGAAGGGAGCTAACGTTTCCAGTCTGGATGACTCTTTGTCACAGCAGATGCTTTGTAAATGCTCTGGGGAGCAGGGTTCAAATCCCACCACAGCAGATGGTGCAATTTGAATTCAGTAAAAGTCTGGAATTAAAAGTCTGATGATGACCATGGAACCATTGCCGATTGTCGTAAAAACCCAACTGGTTCGTTCATGTCATTTAGGGAAGGAAATCTGCCGTCCTTACCTGGTCCGGCCTACATGTGACCCCAGATCCACAGCAATACAGAGAAATGTTTTTAAAAAATGTATTTTATTACAAACATGTATTAAAACAGGTTACCGCAAATAAACAGCCCGGGAAACATACTTCCCAGCAATCAACTACACAGTTTGTACAACTATTATCATGTCATTTAGGGAAGGAAATCTGCCGAACTTACCTGGTCCGGCCTACATATGACCCAAGATCCACAGCAACACATACAAACATACAGAGAAAATAGAAGCAGGAGGTGGCCATTCGGCCCTTCAAGCCTGCTCTGCAATTCATTTTTAAAAAATTACTTAATTCAGACATTTTAATTGAAAAGAAGAAAAATCGCACAATAGAAATAACCAGCACCCACTCTCCTCCCACTGCTCCCCACTATCGCCCCCTTCCTGTGATGATATGCATCAGCAATCATGTAAATATTAATGGTTGCAACCTCCAGCCAGCAGGTGGCAGTAAAGAACATCTACGTGACACTGTTCCTTTGGGGAGTCTGGAGATAGTCACCATAGTGGATAGTCGCATTTGTAATAGCTCGCAGATAATTTCATAATAGCAATATAGTAGTTCGTAGATTTTGATAGTTTTCTTAGTGTTATCTGACCCGCATTATTGTTTAACAATAAACATTCAACTAGTCACAAACTAGACCTTCTCTAGTGCACTAATTCCGTGCGGCCAAGCACCAGAATGTAACACTTCCCCCATCCTGCCTTCCCCATTTTAACCCCCCTTCCACCACCCCCAGCGCTTTGCTGACCCCTCAATCCTCCTTAAAGAAGTCAATGAACGGCATCCATCTCCGAGCGAACCCATCAACCGACCCCTTCAGGATGAGCTTGACCTTCTCCAGCCTCAGGAATTTCGTCAGGTCGCTCACCCACACCCCGGCATTCGGAGGCTCCGAGTCCCTCCACCTGAGCAAGATCGGCCTCCAGGCTATCAGGGAGGCAAAGGCCAAGACACCGGCCTCTCACGCCCCCCTGGGTCTTCCCATACCCCGAATATGGCTACCTCTGGACTCAGGGCCACCTTCACCCCCAGCACCTCGGACATTGGGTCCACAAACCCCTGCCGCAACCCCTTCAGCTTCGGACATGATTCCCGAGCCTTCCGCACTCACCAACCCACTACTCCCTCAAAAAACCCACTCATCCGTGCCACCGTCTCTGTGCTCCATGAATGAGGCTTAGCCTCACACACCACGAGGACGCATTCACCCTCCGCAAGGCCTCAGCCCGCGTCCCAACCTCCACCTCCCCACCCAGCTCCTCCTCCCACTTATTCTTTTATCCCCCACCAGGGTCCCCCTCCCAGTCTATCAACTCCTTAAGACCTCGGACACCTGCCCCTCCCCCTTTCTCCTCCTTCGACAGGACCTTATCCTGCAACCCAGGGGCGGTAGCCCAGGAAAAGACAGCACCTCCCTCCTCACTAAATCCCAGACCTGCAAGTACCTAAATCTGTTCCCCCTGGGCAGCTCATACACTTCCTCCCAGTCCCCCGGCTCCCGGGCCCCCGGCTCCCGGGCCCCGGGCCCCCGGCTCCTGGGCCCCCGGCTCCCGGGCCCCCAGCTCCCAGTCCCCCAGCTCCCGGTCCTCCAGCTGTCTGTCCTCCAGCTGTCTGTCCTCCAGCTGTCTGTCCTCCAGCTCCCGATCCCCCATCTCCCAGTCCCCCAGCTCCCGGTCCCCCAGCTCCCGATGATCAAGCTCCCGGTCCTGGTCCCTCAGCTCCCGGGCCTCCAGCTCCCGGTCCCCCAGCTCCCGGTCCTCCAGCTGCCTGTCCTCCAGCTCCCGGTCCCCCAGCTCCCGGTCCTCCAGCTGCCTGTCCTCCAGCTCCCGGTCCCCCAGCTCCCGGTCCTCCAGTTTTTGGGAATCTGCCCCCGATAAACAGATTGCCAAATCGCTCAATCCCTGCCTGCCGCCATCCCTGAAACCTTGCAAACAGCATCCCCCCCCACTCCCCCCGGCACAAACCTGTGGTTGTCACAGATCGGTGCCTACACCGAGGCAGCCTCCAGTCCCAAATGCTGCCTCCACTGCCCCCACACCTTCAAACCAACACCACCACTGGGCTCACAGAGTGTCGAGCCGGAGAATGGTAAAGGCGTTGTTAACAACGCCCTTCAGCTCGTACCCCTGTATGAAGCCGCCTCCATCCGCCCTCACACTGACCCCTCCCCCGACTACCCATTCCCTAACCATGGCAATGTTCACCGCCCAGTAGTAATTCATTATATTTGGCAACGCCAACCTCCCCTCCCCCGCTCTACAAAAGCCTCCCTGACCCGCGGGTTCTTGCCTGCCCACACACACCCTATTGTCTGTATAGGGTAGATGGGACTTGAAATGAAATGAAATGAAATGAAAATGAAATGAAAATCGCTTATTGTCACAAGTAGGCTTCAATGAAGTTACTGTGAAAAGCCCCGAGTCGCCACATTCCGGCGCCTGTTCGGGGAGGCTGATACGGGAATTGAACCGTGCTGCTGGCCTGCTTTGGTCGGCTCTCAAAGCCGGCGATTTAGCCCTGTGCTAAATCAGCCCCTGTAGGGGCTTGTTAGGGATGGAGATGATTTATGCACGATGTTTATATTTGGATCTGCATTGTTAACTGTTGTTGTTACTGTTATTATAAAATTAAAAATACCTAAATAAAATGTTTTCAAAAAAATCTTTACATGATAATCTGCCATGAGAGACCTTGTCAAAATCTTCTGAAAGTCTAAATAAATCACATCCACCAGTTCTCCCTGGTCAACTCTACGAGTTACATCTTCAAAGAATTCCTGGAGATCTGTCAAGCATGATTTCCCTTTTGTAAATCCATGCTGACTTTGTCTGATTGCACCACTGCTTTCCAAATGCTGTGCTGTGAAATCCTGGATGATGGACCCCAGCAACTTCCCTGTTCCCGACGTGAGGCTCACTGGTGTAAGTTCCCTGTTTTCTCTCTCCCTTCCTTTTTGAATAGCAGAGTTATATTAGCTCACCTCCAATCTGTGGGAACTATTCCACAGTCATAGAGTCTTACAGCATGGAAAGGGACCCTTCGGCCCATCGGGTCCGCGCCAACCATCAAGCAGCTAACTATTCTAATCCCATTTTCCAGGACTTGGTCCTGTGGCCTTGTATGCATTGGCATTTCTTTTTTTTAATATAATTTTTATTGGAATTTTTTACAGAAAATATAAAACATAACGACAAACAATAAAATGCAACAAAATAACCCACAATAACTGTGACACCCCCAGACCGTATCGGCGCATGTATCACATCCCCCCACCCCCCCAACCCTAATGAACAACAAAAGAACTTAAAAAATATTAAAATTAAATAAACAAACATAGTCATTGTCGCCCCCCCCCCTTTTCCCTCCCCTTTTCCCTCCCCGGGTTGCTGCTGCTGCTGTCCCCGTACCCTATCGTTGAGCCAGAAAGTCGAGGAAAGGTTGCCACCGTTTAAAGAACCCTTGTACCGATCCTCTCAGGGTGAATTTGACCTTCTCTAGCTTAATGAAACCCGCCATGTCATTGATCCAGGTCTCCACGCTTAGGGGCCTCGCATCCTTCCATTGTAGCAAGATCCTTCGCTGGGCTACTAGGGACGCAAAGGCCAGCACACCGGCCTCTTTCGCCTCCTGCACTCCCGGCTCCACCCCAATCCCAAAAATCGCGAGTCCCCATCCTGGCTTGACCCTGGATCCCACCACCCTCGACACCGTCCTCGCCACCCCCTTCCAGAACTCCTCCAGTGCCGGGCATGCCCAGAACATATGGGCATGGTTCGCTGGACTTCCCGAGCACCTGACACACCTGTCCTCACCCCCAAAGAACCTACCCATCCTCGTCCCAGTCATGTGGGCCCGGTGCAGCACCTTGAATTGAATGAGGCTAAGCCGCGCACACGAGGAGGAAGAATTAACTCTCTCCAGGGCATCAGCCCATGTCCCGTCTTCGATCTGTTCCCCCATGCATTGGCATTTCAAGGGCTCATCTAAATACTTCTGAAATGTTGTGAGGGTTCCCGCCCCTACCACCCTTTCAGGCAGCGAGTTCTAGATTCCCACCACCCTCTGGGTGAAAAAGCTTATCCTCACATATCCTCTAAACCACCTGCCCATTCCATCAAATCTATGCCTCCTGCCCATTACATTAAATCTATGCCCCTGGTTATTGACCCCTCCACAAAGGGGAAAACTATCTTCCTACCCACCCTATCTACGTCCCTCATAATTTTATACACCTCAATCAGGTCCCCCCTCAGCCTTCTCTGCTCCAGACAAAACAAACCCAACCTAACCAGTCTCTCCAAAGAATGTTGGAAAGTGACCACCAATGGATTTACTTCTTCTCGGGCCAGTTGCCTAAGTACTCTGGGATGAAGATTATTAGGACCTGGAGATTTATTTACCCTCAATCCCATTAATTTCCCCCAAACCATTTCTCTACTACTGACTGACCGAATTGGTCTACTACATTAGTTTTTATCAAACCTTTTCTCTTTACAACCTAGAGAAACTTTTAGTCAGTTACTATGTTCCTCGCTAGCTTGCTTTCATAATGTATTTTCCCCTTCTCAACCAATCCCTTGGCCTGACTTTGCTGAATTTTAAACTGTTCCCAATCCTCAGGTCTATTGTTTTTGCTTGCTAATTTGTGTGCCTCTTCTTTGAATCTAATACAATCTCTAATTTCACTTGTAAGCCATGGTTTGGCCACAGTTCCCTTTCTCCTATTGCGTCAAATAGGAATGAACAACTTTTGGAGTTCACGTATTCATTCCTTGAATGTCTCCATTGCCTGTCCACAGTTCTTCCTTTCAGTAGTATTTCCCAATCCATCATACCAACTCATGTCTCATCTCATCATAGTTACCTTTATTGATTCAGTACCCTGGACACAAAATCAACAACCTCACGATCCCCCTTGATAAAGAATTCTATCATCTTCTGGTCACTCATCCCCAAAGATTCTCTCACATTGAGATTGCCAACGAATCCTTTCTCATTGAACAACACCCAGACCAAGATGGCCTGTTCCCTTGTTTGTTCCTCAACACTTGTGGTCCAGAAAACCATCCCATTTACACTCCAGAAATTCCTCCTCTATTCTACTGTGACTACTTTGACTCAACCAATCTATATGGAGATTAAAGTCAAATTTAATCACAGATATTCCTTTATCACATCCATCTCTGATTTCCCTCTCTAATGCTATTCCTAATGTTACTGATGCAGTTTGAGGGCCTGTGCACCACTCCTACGAATGAATTTAACTCGACCCATACAGCGGTTGTCTCTGAAATGACTTCTGAATTGGAGGAATAGGCAATAAAACTGACCAAACGATCAACAACTGCATCCCATGAATGAATTTTTAAAATTATTTTCCTGTCCCCTTAAATGTCAGCCATCTCCTGGGGAAAGCAGCCCGTTAATTGTGAACATTGGGAAAGAGGCCATCCTTTTAGCCAGACAAATAAATGTGACAAGCTGGGGGAGCAAAGGATGTCAATGTCTTTAAGAGAGAGAGAGAGAGAGACCTGGGCCAACCTTTCCAGAGTCTGCACCCTCCCTGGATTCACTTCCTTTCCCTTCAGTTGCTGCAAGTGACCAATTGAAGGTGAGAATGAGAAAAGAAATGGAAAGGGGGAGAAAAGAAAGTGTTTTACTCACAGATGTTGGAGAGGAGGAGGGTTCAGTCGGTGTGAAGCTCTGTCGTCCCACAAAGCGCGCGCTCTGATTGGCTGGAGGACCTGAGTCATTCCGGTTCCCCAATCTTCCCATTGGTCAACAACTCAGCCGAAGGTCAGAGGTCGGGCTTTCAGCCCCACATGCGCAGTCCCGGGGAAGGGGGAGGTCGCTGAGCGGCTTCTCGCTCTGGCCCGAGCCGTCTGCCGGTGGCCTGGAAACCCTGTCTGGAGGAGGTGGGTGGGGAACAATGGGTGGGGGCGGGGCTCCCGTGTCCGCGCCGGGCATGCGCACTGGAGCCCGCTGACGTCACCACGGGCAGAGTGATTCCTATTAGCTGATCCCGGCAGGGTTTTCTTGTGACGTCACAATGCGGAAGTAAGACGAAAAATTCCTCCTCTGCAACATCTGGGAGGAAATCAATGTTTCCCCCTTTCCATTTCTTTCCTCATTCTGGGGGGGGGGCATTGGGGACTTGCAGCAACTGAAGGGAAAGGAAGTGAATCCAGTCTATATATTACACACATTTTCTGTCCAGTATTGTAGACATACATCCGTCTGGCAGCCTGCAGGAAGATTTTCAGGTCTCTGTGTCCAGGACAGGAAGCAGTGAGCAGGGATCTGTCAGTCAGCCTGAATCAGCACCTTCAGGAGAATTGGGAGGGTGAATATTAGATACAGCAGAGTGAGAATGGAGGGAGAGTGTGTGGGGTGGAGATTTAGAGCTTTTGGGGAATGAGAGGAAGGAATGTTTCATAGAAACTAAATTGTCTGTTCTGAATTTCTATTATGTACTGACAGTGATGATTTATGTAAACTCCTTTTATCGGCTATCGGAACGAGAGGATTTACAGACAGAAATTTCACACCAAACGTCATATCAAAAAGTGAATGTCAGATTCTAAGAACCTACATATCATTGGCCTTTGAATCTAGAAGGATAAATGTTTGGCTATTCTGTCTGTTTCCAATGATATTAAGCATCAATGTGAAGAAACAGCATCAAGACAAACAGACAATCAAGTGGGAGTGTTCCAGTGCACTGACTGAGGAAAGAGCTTTAAGTAGTGACCCTGGCTGAAACAAATGGTACCATTCAGATAAATTGTTGACTCTTCAGTCCAAGCGCGAGCTTCACTCCCTTCCACCTGAGGGATTTAAACATTAGGAACACCCCCGGTTCCTCATGGCCTTCCAGATTCCTGCTCCCACAGCTGGTTCACAGCTCCTGCTCCCGCAGCTGGTTCACAGCTCCTGCTCCCGCAGCCGGTTCCCAGCTCCTGCTCCCGCAGCCAGGTTCCCTGCTCCTGCTCCCGCCGTCGGTTCCCTGCTCCTGCTCCCGCAGCCGGTTCCCTGCTCCTGCTCCGGCAGCCGGTTCACTGCTCCTGCTCCGGCAGCCGGTTCACTGCTCCTGCTCCGGCAGCCGGTTCACTGCTCCTGCTCTTGCAGCCGGTTCACTGCTCCTGCTCCCACAGCTCCTGCTCCCACAGCTGGTTCCCAGCTCCTGCTCCCACAGCTGGCTCCCTGGTCCCACAGCTGGTTCACAGCTCCTGCTCCCACAGCTGGTTCACAGCTCCTGCTCCCACAGCTGGTTCACAGCTCCTGCTCCCACAGCTGGTTCACAGCTCCTGCTCCCACAGCTGGTACACAGCTCCTGCTCCCACAGCTGGTTCACAGCTCCTGCTCCCACAGCTGGTTCACAGCTCCTGCTCCCACAGCTGACTGCTTCCACGCTAACTGCAGACTGCCTGCTTTCTGCGAGAAACACCTAGAATTCCAACCAAGGCTCCACCCTGAATCACTGATCCCCATGGTCACACAGACTCATTGGGATGTCCAACAGATGTTCATATTAATCGACTTTTAGCTTCAAAACCAAACCATTCGACACTGAGGTCTGCATGAAGAATTCACCTCTGTAACAAAGACAGGACAGTAATTGTCAGACTCGATGTCTCCAGGTCTCCAGCTAAAATAGCCCAGCTGCCCTTTTACAGATCTTACCCTTCCAGCTTTGACTTCTTCTGTCAACATGGGCCACACCTTGTGATTGGGAATTCCCTGAGGGTGTTTTTATCAAATCCAGAATTTCCATTTATCTTACATTTAAAAGAAAACCAAATCTCAAACTAAAAGTTATTCTGTTCTGTGTTCTGGCCGTGGTAACGATGGACAGAGAACATCTGGTTCTTTCACTGGAAAGATGATTTACCTACAAACACGTGGAAAGCAAACTAACAAACTACAATTCAGACAATGACTAATAAATTCAGTGAATTCTCCTGCAGCTACTCTAAGTGTGACCATCTTCTTGTCCGCCTCACTGCCAACTGGCGGGTGTCTCGAGTCACATGATGGATCTCTATCACCACCAGCTGGTTGGAAGTCACATATCTAACTATGTACAGAACTGTGCACAGGCATATCAACACATCCCCCTTACTCTGGAACTGTTATACATTTACATAGAAATGTCACTGCATCATATGTTGAAATGCAACTGTGCTTACACAACATGACATGCTTGATAATGTTAAACGTGACCGTTGTGCACAGCTGATTACAAGATTCTCTGTCGTTTCTCATGGTCTTGGGCCGAGCAGTTGCAATGCCAGGCTGTGATGCAGCCAGAGGTGCATCTGAAAAAATTGGTTAGAGTCAAATTGGTGAGGGTCAGTGTGGACAGGCCGCGTTTCCTTACTTTTGTGAGGAAGTATGTGCGCTGTTGTGTTTTATTTGTTGTGACGTTGATGTGCATGGACGAGGACAGATTGTTGATGATTTGCACACCTAGGAATTTGAAGCTGTCAAACATCTCCACCTCGTCACCATTGATGCAGACAGGGGTGTGGACGGCACTTCCCTTCCTGAAGTTGATGACCAGCTCCTTAGTTTTGCTGACATTGAGGGAGAGATTGTTGATGTTGCTCCATGCTACTAAGTTCTCTATCTCCCTCCTGTACTGACTCATTGTTGTCTGAGATCCAGGGCAGGGCTATGGGCCGGATGCAGGAAGCAGGGATTAGAAAGGGCACCTGGGTCTCCTCGGGCTGGTATGGACAAGATGGAACGAATGAAATGAAAAAGAAAACGAAAATCACTTAGTGTCACAAGTAGGCTTCAAATGAAGTGACTGTGAAAAGCCCCTCGTCGCCACATTCCGGCGCCTGTTCGGGGAGGCTGGTACGGGAAATGAAATGTGCTGCTGGCCTGCCTTGGTCTGCTTTTAAAGCCAGCGATTTAGCCCTGTGCTAAACCACTACAATGCCCTCTTTCTGGGCTGTAACTTTTCGAGTGGTTCTCTGGAGGAGGGATTTTAACCACAAGGCTCATATGGAGAAGCCGGGATTGTTCACTTTGGAGCAAAGGAGGTTGAGGGGTGATTGGATATAGGTGAACAAGACAAAGAAAAGCTGCTCCCATTAGATGATGGGAGAAGGACAAGGGGGACACACATTTAAGCTTTAGTACGAGGAAGATATATATCATTGTTCTCCACTGTCGCTGGGTCCAAATCCTGGAACTCCCTCCCTGACAGCACTGGGGGTGTTACTGGGCTGTTACCGACACCACACAGACTTCAGCAGTTCAAGAAGGTGCCTCACCCACCACCTTCTAAAGCAGCAATTAGGGATGGAGAACAAATGCTGGACCCAAGCCAGAAACACCACATCCCATGAAAGAATGAAAATAGAAAGATGTGAGTGTGGGGGGAGGTGCACAGTGAGTGGTAATGACCTGGAACTCGCTGCCCGTGAGGATGGTGGAAGCAGACACCCTGAACTATTTCAAAATGAAAGTTGGATGGGCACTTGAGGGAAATGGGACTGACCGGTTTGCTCCACAGGAGCCAGCATGAAGTCAATGGGCTGAATGGCCTTCTTCCCTTCCCGAATGACTCTCTGGTCTGAAGAGAACAATTTCAGCTGCTCCAGTAACTCCAACTAACTGAAGTCCCTCAATCCTGGTGCCGTTCTCGTAACTCTCCTCAGCCCCCCCCCCCCCCACTGAGTCCAGCAGAGAGAAACCCTCTGACCTTCCCACTTCACCAAGTGTCAGAATGAACATGGTTCAGTCCTGGGTGAGATTAACAGCAGCAATAACAGCCGAGTCCAACCCCTGTCATCACTCGTGAACTCGCTGGTAGCTGCGCAGGGTGGATAACAGGGAAAACGCTTCCCACACACACAGCAGATAAACGGCCAGATATTCACTGATTTATTGCTTTACGGATTTATTGGTGCCTTTAAGAATTGATGCAACACATTTCTTAATTCAGCACAGACAGTGAATGGAATATCCACAAGGCTAATGTGGAAAGATAGTCATTGTTTCAGATAATAAATAAGAACTGCTAAGCTGGAATCTAACAATGTTCCATGAAAAGTTGCTTCAAAGCCCCTTGTAATGAACAAACCATTGTCCCTCAACAAAATCTGTCGTGAAAATGCATCACAACCTGAACAACAGCAACATTCAGTAGTAAAAATGTATCAAAGCTTTAGCAACAGCAAGATTAATGCAAGCACCTTATATTTGTAGGATTGGTACATGTAGCGGGGGCACATAGACATTTCATTAATATGATGGACATTAATAAATGTTAAGTAATGCCCAATGCTTGGATAACAAATCATTTTCTCAGTGATAGACAGATATTTGAATAAATCAGGAAGCTTCAGCTGAGAAGCAGAAACCAATGAGAGTAAATGAGGGATTAGATCATTGATCAGAATTTCATTAAGAATAAGGCTTCATGATTAAAGTTTTGTTCTGAACTTATGCTTGAATAAATTCTGAACCATCTATTGATGTTCTAATATTTTCTTATGTTTTTGTTTAACTCTCGTTATTATGTTTTGATGTATTAATGGATCTAAGATTTGATTTATTTTTTTCAATTTTAGAGAATCAAGGTGAATGTTGAGCAAATACGGTTGTATTTTAGACACCTCAAAGCAACGGGACCTGTGACTCTTATTTGAAGATAAAATCAGAGTTCGTATCACAGCCTCTTGTCGATGTAAACCTACAGGTAGGTTAACCGAGAGAATCCCTTCCCCAACTCGGAGCAGGTGAATGGCCTCTCCCCAGTGTAAATTCGCTGGTGTTTGAGCAGGTAGGTTGATCGAGTGAATCCCAGCCCATACTTGGAGATGGTGAATGGCTCTCCTTACTGTGAATTCGCTGGTGTGACAGCCGGGAGGATGAATCGCTGAATCCCTTCCCACACTCAGAGCAGGTGAACGGCCTCTCCCTGGTGTGAAGTCGTTGGTGTGACACCATGTTGGATGATTTGGAGAATCTCCTCCCACAGTCCGAGCAGGTGAATGGCCTCTCCCCAGTGTGAACTCGCTCGTGGACCCGCAGGTTGGATAACTCACTGAATCCCTTCCCGCACTGGGAGCAGGTGAACGGCCTCTCCCCGGTGTGGACTCGCTGGTGTACCCGCAGGTTGGACAACCGAGTGAATCCTGTCCCACACACTGAGCAGGTGAATGGCCTCTCCCCAGTGTGGACTCGCTGGTGTGACTGCAAGTTACACAACCGAGTGAATCCTGTCCCACACACTGAGCAGGTGAACGGCCTCTCCCCAGTGTGAACTTGCTGGTGCGACCGCAGGCTGGATAACTGAGTGAAACCCTTCTCACACTGAGAGCAGGTGAACGGCTTCTCCCCAGTGTGAACTCGCTGGTGTTTCTGCAGGGTGAATAAGTGAGTGAATCCCTTCCCACACCGAGAGCAGGTGAACGGCCTCTCCCCAGTGTGACTGCGTCGATGAGCTTCCAGTCGTGATGGGGCACTGAATCCCTTCCCACAGTCCCCACATTTCCACGGTTTCTCCATGGTGCGGGTGTCCTTGTGTCTCTCCAGGTTCTCCAGTCAGTGCTCTGGAACACTCTCACACGGGTGTGTGTGTCTCGGTGCTTTTCCAGTCACACTGATGTTTAAAGCATTCTGAAACAGACAGAACAAACATTTCTCCTTCTCGATTTAAAGGCCGATGATATTCCAGTCCCGATGAATTGAGCGACGCTGTCGGATGTTGACGTGAAGTTTGCTTTGAGATTTCTGTCTGTAAATCCTCACCTTCTGAAATCCTGTAAAAGGGGTTTACACAATCATCACAGTCAGTACAGGATAGACATTCAGAACAGACAATTCTAGTTCCTATGAATATTCGATCCCTTCTCCTTCCCAAAAGTCATCCAATACTCACTCCACCCAATATATACCCTCACAATTCTTGTTAAGGTACGATTTAATTTGAGCAATAGATCCATGGTCACTGTTTCATGTCCCAGACAGACAGACCTTAAAATCTTTCTCCATTTGTATCTATAGCAAAGTGGCCATGGTCCCAGATAACCATGGTCTGCTTTCCCCTTTGCGGGGAGAGCTGCCTGGTGATGATTTAATCTGACCATCACCACACCTCAGGCGAGGGGCAAGGTTGAGAAAGTGGGCCTTCATTAATAACCTCAGCCAGTACGGGAATTGAACCCACGCTGTTGGCGTCGCTCTGCATCTCGAACCAACTGTCCAGCCATCTGAGCTAAACCGGCCCCTGTATATATAACTGAACTGATAATGAGCAATATACTGAACCCTATGTGGAAGGAGGATGTGAGAAATCTGGAACTGACAGATAATCTAAATGACTGAAGGGGAGGCAAAGTGCAAACTCCACACAGACAGTGACCCGGGGACGGGATCGATTCCGGGCCTTCGGCACAGTGCATGGTGCAGTGGTATTATCACAGGATCAGTAATCCAGAGATCCAGGATAATGTTCTGGGGAGAACAGCAAATTACTGCAGATGCTGGAATCTGAAACAAAAACAGAAAATACTGGACAATCGCAGCAGGTCTGACAATATCTGTGAGGAGAGAAGGGAGCTAACGTTTCCAGTCTGGATGACTCTTTGTCACAGCAGATGCTTTGTAAATGCTCTGGGGAGCAGGGTTCAAATCCCACCACAGCAGATGGTGCAATTTGAATTCAGTAAAAATCTGGAATTAAAAGTCTGATGATGACCATGGAACCATTGCCGATTGTCGTAAAAACCCAACTGGTTCGTTCATGTCATTTAGGGAAGGAAATCTGCCGTCCTTACCTGGTCCGGCCTACATGTGACCCCAGATCCACAGCAATACATAGAAATGTTTTTTTAAAATGTATTTTATTACAAACATGTATTAAAACAGGTGACAGCAAATAAACAGCCCGGGAAACATACTTCCCAGCTATCAACTTGACAGTTTGTACAAATTGTTTCCCTTTTCCACCCACACCCACCCTGCGACGAACAGCCCCTCAAACACAGTCACAAACATCCCCCAGCTTTTCTCAAACCCCTCTGCAGAGCCCCTTAACTCATACGTTATCTTCTCCAACCGCAGGAAGTCGTACAGGTCACCCAACTAAGCCGCTACCCCCAGTGGCAATGCCAACCGCCACTCCAGTAAAATCCACCACCATAAATCAGGGAGGCGAAGGCCACAACATTGGCCTTCCTCCTCTCCATGAGCTCCGGCTTCTCTGAAACCCCAAATATCGCCACCAAAGGGTCCGGGTCCACCTCCTCCTCCACTATCCCGGCTAAGGCCGCAAACACTCGCGCCCAGAATCTTCCCAATTATACACAACCGCAAAACATGTGCGCGTGATTCGCTGGCCCCCGCCCACACCCATCTGCTACCTCCTGAAAAAACCCACTCATTCTCGCCCAAGTCATTTGCACCCACCACCTAGAGCTGTATCAGGCTCATCCTTGCACAAGAGGAGGTCCCGTTTACCCTTTGCAGTGCCTCACCCCATGCTCCCCAACTGATCTCCCCTCCCAACACATCCCCAAAGGTTCTCTCATAACAAGATTGCCAACAAAGCCTTTCTCATTGCACAACACCCAGTCCAAGTTGGGCTGTTTCCTTGTTGGTTCCTCACCATATTGGTCCAGAAAACCATCCCGAGTACACTCCAGAAATTCTTTCTCTTTAGAGTGACTAATTTGACTCACCCAATCTATCTGCAGCTTAAAGTCACCCATAATCACAGATGTTCCTTTATCACATCCATCTCTGATTTCCTGTCTAATGCTATTCCCAACGTTACCAATACAGTTTGAGGGTCTGTGTACCACCCAGACAAATGTATTTCGCCCCCTTGGTGTTTCTCAACTCGACCCATACAGTGATTGACTCTTAAATGCCCTCTGAATTGGAGGAATACGAAATAAACACTGACTAAACGAGCAACAACTGCATCCTTTGAATTATTTTTTTCCCCTTTCTTTTTATAAATTTGGTGCACACAATTAAGTTTTTCCAATTAAGGTGCAATTTACCATGGCCAATCTACCTAACTTCCACATCTATGGCTTGTGGCGGCGAAACCCACGCAAACACAGGGAGAATGTGCAAACTCCACACGGACAGTGACCCAGAGCTGGGATCGAACCTGGGACCTCAGCGCCGTGAGGCAGCAGTGCTAAGACACTGCGCCACCGTGCTGCCCCCATGTATGAATTTTTAAATATTATTTTCCTATCCCCTTAAATGTCAGCCATCTCCTGGGGAAAGCAGCCCCTTAATTGTGAACATTGGGAAAGAGACCATCCTTTTAGCCAGACAAATAAATGTGTCAAGCTGAGGGAGCAAAGGATGTCAATGTCTTTAAGAGAGAGAGAGAGACCTGGGCCAAGCTTTGCAGAGTCTGCACCCTCCCTGGATTCACTTCCTTTCCCTTCAGTCGCTGCAAGTGACCAATTGAAGGTGAGAATGAGAAAAGAAATGGAAAGGGGGAGAAAAGAAAGTGTTTTACTCACAGATGTTGGAGACAGGAGGAGGTTTCAGTCTGTGTGAATCGACAATTTCAGACACCGGAAGTCCGCGGTTTGATCTGAACCAAGAGAGTACTTCCGGTCCTCCAATCTTCGCATTGGTCAACACCTCAGCCGGAAGGTCAGAGGGCGAGCTCTCAGCCGCACATGCGCAGTCCAGGAGAAGGGGGAGGTCACTGAGCGGCTTCTCGCTCTGGCCGGAGCCCTGGAAACCTTGTCTGGAGGAGGTGGGCGGGGACCAATGGGTGGGGCCGGGGCTCCCGGGTTCTGCGCAATGGAGCCCGGTGACGTCACCACGGATCAGTAATTCCTATTGGCTGATCTTGGCAGGGCTCCCTTGTGACATCACAATGCGGAGGTTGGACTAAAACTTCCTCCTCTGCAACATCTGGGAGGAAATCAATGTTTCCCCCTTTCCATTTCTTTCCTCATTCTGGGGGGACATTGGGGACTTGCTGCAACTGAAGGGAAAGGAAGTGAATCCAGTCTGTATATTACACACATTCTCTGTCCAGTAATGTAGACATACATCTGTCTGGCAGCCTGCAGGAAGATTTTCAGGTCTCTGTGTTCAGGACAGGAAGCAGTGAGCAGGGATCTGTCAGTCAGCCTGAATCAGCACCTTCAGGAGAATTGGGAGGGTGAATATTAGAGCAGGGTGAGAATGGAGGGAGAGTGTTTGGGATGGAGACTTGCAGATCTTGGGGAATGAGAGGAAAGAATATTCCACAGAAACTAGAATTGTCTGTTCTGAATTTCTATTCTGGAACTCCCACCCTGACAGCATTGTGGGTGTCACCGGTCTGTTGCCGGGGTGTTACCGACACCACACAGACTTCAGCAGTTCAAGAAGGTGCCTCCCCCAACACCTTCTAAAGCAGCAATTAGGGACGGACAACAAATGCTGGGCCTGGCCAGAAACACCACATCCCATGAAAGAATGAAAGTATAAAGATGCGGGTGCGGAGGGAGGTGCACAGTGAGTGTGGAACTCGCTGCCCGTGAGGATGGTGGAAGCAGACACCCTGAACTATTTCAAAATGAAATTTGGATGGACATTTTAGGGAAACGGGACTGACCAGTTTTCTCCACAGAGAGCCAGCATGGTATCAATGGGTTGAATGGCCTCCTTCCCGAATGGATCTTATGGTCTGAAGAGAACAATTTCCTCCAGTCTCTCCAAATAACTGAAGTCCCTCATCCCTGGTTCTCCTAAATCTCCTCACCCCCCTCACTGAGTCCAGCAGAGAGAAACCCTCTGACCCTCCCACTTCACCAAGTGTCAGAATGAACATGGTTCAGTCCTGGGTGTGATTAACAGCAGCAATAACAGCAGAGCCCAAACACTGTCATCACTTGTGAACTCGCTGGTAGCTGCGCAGGGTGGATAACAGGGAAAACGCTTCCCACACACACAGCAGATAAACGGCCAGATATTTACTGATTGATTGATTCACTGATATATTGCTTTATTGATGCCTTTAAGAATTGATGCAGTACATTTCTTAATTCAGAGCACAGACAGTGAATCTAATATCCACAAGGCTAATATGGAAAGATAGTCATTGTTTCAGATAATAAATAAGGACTGCTAAGCAGGAATCTAACATTGTTTCATGAAAAATTGCATAAAAGCCCCATGTAATTAATAAACCATTGTTACTCAAGACAATCTGTAATGAAAATGTATCATAGCCTTAGCAACAGCAACATTTAGTAATAAAAATGTATCAAAGCCTCAGCAACAGCAAGGTTAATGCAAGCACCTTATATTTGTAGGATTGGTACAAGGGGCGGGAGCACGTAGACATTTAATTAATTTGATGGAGATCAGTAAATCTTAAGAATTGACGAATGCTTGGATAACAAATCATTTTCTAAGTGATAGACAGATATTTGAATAAATCAGGAAGCTTCAGCTGAGAATTAGAAACCAATGGGAGTAAATGAGGGATTAGACCATTGATCAGAATTTCATTAAGAATAAGGCTTCATGATTCAAACTTTATTCTCAACTTACGCTTGCAGAAATTCTGAACCATGTATTGATTCTCTTTATTATGTTATGATGTATTATTTGATCAAAGTTTTGATTTAGTTTTTCTATTAAAGAGAATCAAGGTGAATGATTCGCAAATAAAGTTGTATTTTTGGACTCCTCCAGTCAACCAAGCCTGTAACTCTTAATTGAAGATAAAATAAGAGATCGTATCACCGCCTCTTCCCGATGTGAACCTGCTGGTGTTTGAGCAGGTAGGTTGACCGAGTGAATCCCTTCCCACACTCGGAGCAGGTGAACGGCTTCTCCTTACTGTGAGTGCGCTGGTGTGTCAGCCGAGTGGATGAATCGCTGAATCTCTTACCACACACAGAGCAGGTGAATGGCCTCTCCCTGGTGTGAACTCGCTGGTGTGTCACCAGGTTGGATGACTTAGAGAATTTCTTCCCACAGTCCGAGCAGGTGAACGGCTTCTCCCCGCTGTGGACTCGTAGGTGTACCCGCAGGTTGGATAACTCACTGAATCCCTTCCCACACTGGGAGCAGGTGAATGGCCTCTCCCCGGTGTGGACTCGCTGGTGTGTCTGCAGGTTGCACAACCGAGCGAATCCTGTCCCACACACAGAGCAGGTGAATGGCCTCTCCCCAGTATGGACTCGCTGGTGTCTCTGCAGGTTACACATCCGAATGAATCCCTTCTCACACTGAGAGCAGGTGAACGGCCTCTCCCCACTGTGACTGCGTCGATGAGCTTCCAATTGGGATGGGGCTCTGAATCCCTTCCCACAGTCCCCACATTTCCACGGTTTCTCCATGCTGCGGGTGCCCTTGTGTCTCTCCAGGTTCACCGCCCAGTTGAGGCCTCGTCCACACACAGAACACGTGTACGGTCTCTCCCCGCTGTGAATGGTGTGATGTTTTTCAGGCTGTGTAACTGGTTAAAGCTCTTTCCACAGTCAGTGCTCTGGAACACTCTCACTCCGGTGTGTGTGTCTCGGTGCTTTTCCAGTCACACTGATGTTTAGAGCATTCTGAAGCAGACAGAACAGACAAACATTTCTCTTTCTAGATTTAAAGGCCGATGATATTCCAGTCCCGATGAATTGAACGACGCTGTCGGATGTTGATGCGAAGTTTGCTTTGAGATTTCTGTCTGTAAATCCTCACCTTCTGAGATGCTGTAAAAGGGGTTCACACAATCATCACTGTTAGTACAGGATAGACATTCAGAACAGACAATTCTAGTTTCTATGAACATTCGATCCCTCTCCTTCCCAAAAGTCATCCAACACTCACTCCACCCAATATATACCCTCCCAATTCTTGTTAAGGTACGATTTAATTTGAGCAACAGATCCATGGTCACTGTTTCATGTCCCAGATAGAGAGACCTTAAAATCTTTCTCCATTTGTATCTATAGCAAAGTGGCCATAGTCCCAGATGACCATAGTCTGCTTTCCCCTTTGCGGGGGGAGCTGCCTGGTGGTGATTTAATCTGACCATCACCACACCTCAGGCGAGGGGCAAGGTTGAGAAAGTGGGCCTTCATGAATAACCTCAGCCAGTACGGGAATTGAACCCACGCTGTTGGCGTCGCTCTGCATCTCGAACCAACTGTCCAGCCGTCTGAGCTAAACTGGCCCCTGTGTATCTAACTGAAGTGATGATAATAATAATAATAATAGCTTATTGTCACAAGTGGGCTTCAATTAAATTACTGTGAAAAGCCCCTGGTTGCCACATTCCGGCGCCTGTTTTGGGAGGTTGGTACGGGAATTCAACCCGTACTGCTGGTCTTGGTCTGCATTAGGGTGATCATGGCTCGGCACAACATCGAGGGCCGAAGGGCCTGTTCTGTGCTGTTCTATGTTCTATTACAAGCCAGCTCTCTGTCTTCGCCCACTGTGTTAAACCAAATAACGAGCAAACTAAGAGTTCTGACGACACCAGGTTAAAGTCCAACAGGTTTGTTTCAATTCACTAGCTTTCGGAGCACAGCTCCTTCCTCGGGTGAATGAGGAAACCCACGGGGAGAACGTGCAGGCCCCCCGCACAGACAGTGACCCAAGCCGGGAATCGAACGTGGTGCTGTGAAGCAACAGTGCTAACCACCGTGCTGGCGTGCCGCCATAAGTTTGCCGCCCAAGAACGTCATATCTTCAACACCAAACTGGCATTTGGCCACGTTTAATCTGAGACCACACTTACAATTTTATTTTTCTCAACACTTCGACAAGCCTTTAGCTGAGCTCTTCTTTTGTTGAACCCGAAACAATGATATCGTCTACGTACACTCTTGACACCTGGAATTTCTTCTACACGTTCTATGGCCCTACGGAAAGTTTCAGATGCTGAAAGAATACCAAATGGCATTCGGAGAAATCAGTCATGCCCGAATGCAGTGTTGAAGGTGCACAGCTTTCTGCTTTCCTCATCCAGCTCAAGTTGCCAAAAACCCTGCTGAGCATCTAGTTTGCTGAAGCAGGTCGCTCCGGACATCTCGCACACAATCCCTTCTCTTTTCACAATTGGACAATGCTCTCTCTTTATATTTAAATTGAGATCTTCGGGATCCATGCAGATTCGCAGGTCATTATTTTACCCAGTCCGTTGGTTCTTCAATTCGTTGTGTCACCTCAGGTTTGTCATCCTGTCCAAGTCATTTTTTTTAGTCGATCTTTTCTGTTGGCTGGTACTCACCTTGGTGTATGTATGACTGGTTGCTCATTCTCTTCCAGGTGGATCCGACACGCGAATGGCAAAACTCCAAATCCTTGAAATATTTCGGGAAATGCTGGAAGGATTGAATCCACTGATGTATTTTTGAGTGATTGCAGCACAGTCAGCACTGAATCCTCTTATTACCAATTCCAGTGCTTCACAGGCTTCCACTCTCAGTAGTGATTCACATTTAGTCTCGACAATGGAAGGCTTCACTTTATGCATTTTATTCTTTGCACTGACATCTAGTTCGCATTCTCCTAGACTGTGAATTCTTTTGCTGTTATAATCTTTCAAAAAAAAAAAGAGTGCGGCACGGTGGCGCATTGGTTAGCACTGCTACCTCACACCGCTGAGGGCCCGGGTATAATCACAGCCCCGGGTCACTGTCCGTGTGGAGTTTGCACATTCCTTAAGATACAGGAGCAGAATTAGGCCACTCGGCCCATCGACGTCTGCACTGCCATTCAATCATGGCTGATATTTTCTCATCCCCGTTCTCCTGCCTTCTTCCCATAACCCCTGATCCCCATTCTCCCTGTGTCTGCGTGGGTCTCCCTCCCGCCTGTAACCCAAAAATATGCAGGGTAGGTGGATTGGCCACAATAAATTGCCCATTACTTGGGGAAATTAAAAAAAAAAACACTGCGCCTCTGCCTCTGAGAAGTGGGGCGTGTCAGCGATTTATGAGGTTATTGTGGGAGAAGACAAGGCATCACTTGAGAGGATTAAGGCAAAGTGGGAGGAAGAGTTGGGGTAGGACATGGAGGAGGGGTTGTGGTGTGAGGTGCTCTCCGGAGGGTGAATGCGTCAACTTTGTGCATGAGGTTGGGGCTGATACAGTTGAAGGTGGTGTATAGGGTGCACCTCACAAGGGCGAGGATGAGCCAACTCTTTGAGGGGGTAGAGGATTTTGTGAACGGTGTGTGGTGGTTGGGGGGGGGGCTGCAAATCACTTCCATATGGTTTGGTCCTGTCTGAGACTGGAGGGGTATTGGAGGGAGGTCTTTAGGGTAATATCAAAGGTGATACATGTAAGACAAGTTTGCGGATGATACTAAGATTGCAGGAGTTGGAGATGGTGATGATGATTGTCAGAGAATACAGCAGGGTATAGATAGGCTGCAAAAACAGGCAGAGAAATTGCAGATGGTATTTAACCTGGACAGATGCAAGGTGATGCATTTTGGTAGTTCCAATTCAGGTGGGAGCTACAAAATAAATGGCGGATTCATCAGGAGAGTAGAGACACAGAGAGATCTGGGCGTGCAGATCCACAGATCCTTAAAAGTGGCAGCACAGGTGGAAATGGTGGTAAAGAAAGCATATGGCATGCTTGCCTTCATAGGATGGGGATTAAGTATAAAAGCTCGTAAAATCATGTTACAATTATATTGAACGTTGGTTCGGCCACATTTGGAATACTGTGTCCAATTCTGGTCACCGCACTACCAGAAGGATGTGGAGGCTTTGGAGAGAGTACAGAAAAGGTTTACCAGGATGTTGCCTGGTATTGAGGGTATTAGCTCTGAGGAGGGATTGAATAAACTGGGATTGCTCTCCCTCGAGAGTCAGATAGAACATAGAACATTACAGCGCAGTACGGGCCCTTCGGCCCTCGATGTTGCGCCGACCCGTGAAACCATCTGAAGCCTATCTGACCTATACTATTCCATTTTCATCCATATATCTAACCAGTGACCACTTAAATGCCCTTAAATTTGGCGAGTCTACTACTGTTGCAGGTGGGGCGTTCCACACCCCTACTACTCTCTGAGTAAAGAAACTGCCTCTGACATCTGTCCTATATCTACCACCCCTCAATTTAAAGCTATGTCCCCTCGTGTTGGTCATCACCATCCGAGGAAAAAGACTCTCACTGTCCACCCTATCTAACCCTCTGACTATCTTATATGTCTCTATTAAGTCACCCCTCAGCCTTCTCCTCTCTAACGAAAACAACCTCAAGTCCCTGAGCCTTTCCTCATAAGACCTTCCCTCCATACCAGGCAACATCCTAGTAAATCTCCTCTGAACCCTTTCCAAAGCTTCCACATCCTTCCTATAATGTGGTGACCAGAACTGCACGCAGTACTCCAGGTGTGGCCACACCAGAGTTTTGTACAGCTGCAGCATGACCTCGTGGTTCTGAAACTCAATCCTCCTACTGATAAAGGCTAGCACACCATATGCCTTCTTAACAGCCCTATTAACCTGGGTGGCAACTTTCAGGGATTTATGTACCTGGATGCCGAGATCTCTCTGTTCATCTACACTACCAAGAATCTTGCCATTAGCCCGGTACTCTGCATTCCTGTTACTCCTTCCAAAGTGAACCACCTCACACTTTTCCGCATTAAACTCCATCTGCCACCTCTCAGCCCAGCTCTGCAGCTTATCTATGTCCCTCTGTAACCTATAACATTGATCAGCACTGTCCACAACTCCACCGACCTTTGTGTCATCTGCAAATTTACGAACCCATCCTTCTACACCCTCTTCCAGGTCATTTATAAAAATGACAAACAGCAGTGGCCCCAAAACAGATCCTGAGGGGCGACCTGTTAGAAGTTTATAAAATCATTAGGGGTATAGACAGGGTGAACAGTTGGAGGCCTTTTCCCAGGGTGGAAATGACAATTACAAGGGGGCACAAGTTCAAGGTGAGGGGGGAGAGGTTCAGTGGAGATGTGCGGGGGGTTTTTTTTTTTTTACACAGAGGGTGGCGGTGGCCTGGAATGCACTGCCAAGTGAGCTGGTTGAGACACGTTGGTGACCTTTAAGACTTATCTGGATAGGCACATGAACAGACGGGGTATAGAAAGATACAGGCAGTTGGTCTAGACAGGACATGTGATTGGCGGAGGGCCGAAAGGCCTGTTCCTGCACTGTATTGTTCTGTTCAATACCCTGAGCCTTTCCCCCATATCACTTGATCCCTTCAGTCCCAAGAGCTATATCTAATTCCTTCTTGAAATGACACAACGTTTGGGCCTTGTGGTAGTGAATTCCACAGAATCACCACTCTCTGGGTGAAGAAATTTTGCGTCACCTCAGTCCTAAAAGGTTTACCCCTTACCCTCAAACTATCGCCCCTCGTTCTGGACTCCCCTACCATCGGGCACGTTCTTTCTGAATCTACCCTGTCTAATTCTAGTAGAATTTTGTACGTTTCTATGAGATCCCCTCTCACTCTTCTAAACTCTAATGAATATAATGCTAACCGACTTGGTTTATCCTCATTTGACAGCCCCGCCATCCCAGGAGTCAGCCTGGTAAATCTTCGCTGCAATCCCTCCACAGCAAGAACATCCTTCCTCAGATAAGGACACCAAAACTGCATTCAATACTCCAGGTGTGGCCTCACCAATGCCCTATACAATTGTAGTGAAACATCCCTATTCCTATACTCAAATCCTCTTGCTATGAAGGCCAACAAACCATTTGCCTTCTTTACTGCCAGCTGTACCTGCGCACTTACTTTCAGCGACTGATGCACAAGGACACTAAGGTCTCTCTGAATATCCACCTCTCTCAATTTACACCCATTCAAATAATAATCTGCCTTCCTATTTGATGGTTGCCGGTAGCATGGTAGCATGGTGGTTAGCATAAATGCTTCACAGCTCCAGGGTCCCAGGTTCGATTCCCGGCTGGGTCACTGTCTGTGTGGAGTCTGCACGTCCTCCCCCTGTGTGCGTGGGTTTCCTCCGGGTGCTCCGGTTTCCTCCCACAGTCCAAAGATGTGCAGGTTAGGTGGATTGGCCATGCTAAATTGCCCGTAGTGTCCTTAAAAAGTAAGGTTAAGGGGGGGGTTGTTTGGTTACGGTTATCGGGTGGATACGTGGGTTTGAGTAGGGTGATCATTGCTCGGCACAACATTGAGGGCCGAAGGGCCTGTTCTGTGCTGTACTGTTCTATTTTTGCTACCGAAGTGGATAACTTCATATTTATCCACATTATACTGCACCAGTCACGCATCAGCCAACTCACTCAGTCCAAATCCCGCTGAACCATCGCTACATCCTCACAGCTCACCCTCACACCCATCTGCAAATTTGGAAATAATCCATTTCTTTCTCTCATTCAAATCATCAATGTATACTGTGAATAGTTGTGGTCTGAGCACAGATGCCTGTGGTACCCCACTCGTCACTGCCTGCTAATCGGAAAAGGACCATTTATTGCAACTTTTTCTTTTCTATCTGCTCACCAGCTTTCTATCTGTCTCAAGCCACTACCCGCAAGCCCATGCATTTTAACTTTACATAATAATCTGCCATGAGAGACCTTATCGAAAATCCTCTGAAATTCTAAATAAATCACATCCACCAGTTCTCCCTGGTCAACTCTACCATTTAAATGTTCGAAGAATTCCTGTAGATCTGTCAATCATGATCTCCCTTCTGTAAATCCATGCTGACTTTGTCTCATTACACCACTGTTTTCCAAATGCTGTGCTATGAATCCTTGATAATGGACTCCAGAAACTTCCCTGCTCCCAACGTCAGGCTCATTGGTCTATAGTTTCTGGTTTTCTCTTGCTTCCTTTTTGAATAGCAGAGTTATATTAGCTCACCTCCAATCTGTGGGAACCATTCCACAGTCATAGAGTCTTACAGCATGGAAAGGGACCCTTCGGCCCATCGGGTCCACGCCAACCATCAAGCAGCTAACTATTCTAATCCCATTTTCCAGGACTTGGTCCTGTAGCCTTGTATGCATTGGCATTTCAAGGGCTCATCTAAATACTTCTGAAAAGTTGTGAGGGTTCCCGCCCCTACCACCCTTTCAGGCAGCGAGTTCCAGATTCCCACCACCCTCTGTGAAAAAGATTGTTTTCGCATTTCCTCGAAACCTCCTGCCCATGATATTAAATCTATGCCCTCTAATTATTGACCCCTCCACAAAGGGGAAAGGTATCTTCCTTTCCATCGTAGCTACATCCCTCATAGCTTTATACACCTCAATCAGGTCCCCCCTCAGCCTTCTCTGCTCCAGACAAAACCCCAACCTAACCAGTCTCTCCAAAGAATGTTGGAAAGTGACCACCAATGGATCTACTTCTTCTAGGGCCATTTCCTGAAGTTCTCTGGGATGAAGTTTATCAGGCCCTCGAGATTTATCCATCCTCTGTCCCATTAATTTTCCCAAAACCATCTCTTTACGAAAGCCAATTCCCGTCAGCTCCTCACAAAACTTGTGTTACTCAAAACGTCCGGTACATGACGTCCGGTGGCGGCGATGACGTAGTAAACCGCGCGTTTGGGAGCTCTCGATTCAAACGGACCTTTCAGCTCTTTTTAGAGCCCAAAACGGAATTTCTTCAACGTCTCCCGGTGGGAGAAGTTGTGGTGATCAACTTTCCCCGCAGTCCATGACTCGAACTCGGAGTGGAAAGGGGGAAAAAACGGCAGCAGCTCCCCAGAAAAAACGGTGGAAGGATTCCAAAATGGCGGCCAGCGGAGCACCAGAGGAGTGGAGGCTGTGGGCGCAGGAGCAGCAAGCTGCTCTCCCGCGCTGTTTTGCAGATTTCAAGGCTGAGGTGCTGAGCTCTCTGCAGGAAACGAACAGAAGGCTCTCGGAGATTCAGACGACCCAGGGTGCTGCCATCCAGGCGTTGCAGGCGCAGGCCGCTGAACGAGAGGAGGAGGCCGTGGTCCTCGTGAGTAAGGTGGAGGGGCACGAGGCACTCCACAAGAAGTGGCAAGACCGCTTCGAGGAGCTTGATCACCGCATGAGGCAGAAGAATCTGAGGATCTTGGGCCTTGCGGAGGAGCTGGAGGGGTCGGATCTGACAACCTACGTGGCTACGATGCTGAACTCGCTGGTGGGGGCAGGATCTTTCCATCTGCCCCTGGAACTGGAGGGAGCCCACAGAGTACTGGCCAGGAGGCCTAAGGAGAATGAACCCCCGCGTGGGGTGCTGGTGAGTTTCCACCGGTTCAGTGATCGGGAGTGTGTGCTGCGCTGGGCCAAGAAGGTGAAGAGCAGCAAGTGGGAGAATGGGGTAGTACGGATCTACCAGGATTGGAGTGCGGAGGTGGCTAAGCGGCGGTCCGGGTTTAATTGAACGAAGGAAGTGCTCTATAAGAAGAAAATAAAGTTTGGAATGTTGCAGCCTGCGCGCCTGTGGGTAACTTATTCGGACCGGCATTATTATTTCGATTCCCTGGAGGAGGCGTGGGCCTTCGTGCGGACGGAAAAGCTGGACTCGAACTAGGGGTTCGGGGTCAGTTGTAATGCTTTATTGCTGGTTTCTGCTGTTGCTGTGTTTTTTCTGTACTTTTGATATGGTTATTTATTGGGGTGTTGTTCTATTTTTTTGCTGTGGGGCATTGTTTTTTTTTTTATAAATGTTTTTATTCAGTTTTCGTATTTTATATTGAACAAATTACAAATTGTTAGGAGAGAGAAAAAAAAAACAAACAAAAACAAACACGCAAAAATTAACACACATATTTACAGGTAAGCATCTTCGTAGTAGTAACTGCGCCCCCCCCCCCCCCCCCTCCCCCCCTCAACATGTTTATTTAGCTTGGTTTTGGGCCTTAGCTAGCCATCGAACCCCCGTAACGAACCTGTAGCCCCCCCCCCCCTCCCGCTACCTTCCCCCGACTATTCTTCCTCTTGTACATTGGCCACAAATAGGTCCCGGAACAGTCGCATGAATGGCTCCCACGTTCTGTGGAAGCCGTCGTCCGACCCTCGGATGGCAAATTTGATTTTCTCCATTTGGAGAGATTCCGAGAGGTCGGACAGCCAGTCCGCAGCTCTGGGCGGTGCTGCTGACCGCCAGCCAAACAGGATTCTACGGCGGGCGATCAGGGAGGCAAAGGCAAGGGCATCCGCCCTCCTCCCCAGGAATAGATCTGGCTGTTCTGAAACCCCGAAGACCGCCACTATCGGGCATGGCTCCACCCTCACTCCCACCACTTTGGACATTACCTCGAAGAAGGCTGTCCAGTACTCCACGAGTCTGGGGCAGGACCAGAACATGTGGGCGTGGTTGGCCGGGCCTCTTTGGCACCGTTCACATCTGTCTTCCACCTCCGGGAAGAACCTACTCATACGGGTTCTTGTTAAGTGGGCTCTATGTACCACTTTTAGTTGCGTCAGGCTGAGCCTTGCGCACGTGGAGGTGGAGTTGACCCTATGCAGTGCTTCGCTCCAGAGTCCCCACCCGATCTCCATCCCCAGGTCGTCCTCCCATTTCCTCCTTGTTGCGTCCAGTACGGTGTCGTCCCTATCTACCAGTCGGTCATACATGTCACTACAGTTCCCTTTCTCTAGGATACTTGCGTCCAGTAGGTCTTCCAGTAGTGTCTGTCGTGGCGGTTGTGGGTACGTCCTTGTCTCCTTTCGTAGGAAGTTTTTGAGCTGCAGGTACCGTAGCTCGTTCCCCCCAGCTAGCTGAAATTTCTCTGTCAGTTCGTCCAGTGTTGCGATCCTGTCGTCCGTGTATAGGTCCCTGACTGTCAGTGTCCCCCCGTCCTGCCTCCACCTTTTGAAGGTGGCGTCGGTCAGTGCTGGTTTGAACCTATGGTTGTTGCAGATGGGAGCCCTGTTCGACATTTTGGTCAGGCCAAGTTGCTGCCGCAGTTGGTTCCAGGATTGGAGGGTGGCTGTCACCACTGGGCTGCTGGAGTGTTTTTTGGGTGGGGATGGGAGTGCTGCCGTGGCGAGGGCCCGGAGGGAGGTTCCCATGCAGGAGGCCTCCTCCGCACGCACCCACTCAGCTTCTGGCTCCTGGATCCATCCCCTTACTCGCTCGGCTGTTGCTGCCCAGTGGTAGAATTGTAGATTCGGGATGGGCTAACCCTCCCCTGGTTTTTGTTTTTTGTAAGACCTTCTTTGGGATCCTAGCATTTTTACCCCCCCATACGAACGCCATGATGAGTTTGTCCAGCGCTTTGAAAAAGGCCTTGGGGATGTAGATCGGAATGGATCTAAACAGGAAGAGGAACCTGGGCAGTACGTTCATTTTGATCGTCTGAACTCTCCCCGCGAGGGAGAGCGGGAGTGTGTTCCATCTTTGCAGGTCCTTTTTAACTTCCTCCGTCAGGCTGGTGAGGTTCCATTTGTGGATCCCTTTCCAGTCATGGGCTATTTGGATCCCCAGGTAGCGGAATTTATGTCGGGCTTGTTTGAACGGCAGCCCCTTTAGTGCTGCCCCCCCCCCCCCCCCCTTGCGGGTGTAATGGGAAGATCTCACTTTTGCTCATGTTGAGTTTGTAGCCCGAGAAGGCTCCAAACTCTTTCAGGAGCGCGATGATTCCGTCCATGCTGCTTTGTGGGTCCGAGATATAGAGGAGCAGATCATCCGCATAGAGTGAGACTCTGTGCTCTCTACCTCCCCTTCGGATCCCCCTCCAATTTTTTGCTGCCCTGAGCGCGATTGCTAGCGGTTCGATTGCTAGTGCGAACAGCAGCGGGGACAGTGGGCATCCTTGTCTGGTGCCCCTGTGCAGCTGGAAGTATTGGGAGTTGGTATTGTTGGTCTGTACACTCGCCATGGGAGCGTTGTACAGGAGCTTTACCCAAGCGGTGAACCCTGTTCCAAGCCCGAACCGCTCCAGTACCTCTATGAGGTATTTCCATTCGACTCTGTCGAAGGCCTTTTCTGCGTCCAGGGAGACGATCACCTCTTGTGTTCTCTCCCCGGAGGGGGTCATTATCACGTTCAGCAGGCGTCTGATGTTCGCGGTCAGCTGTCTACCTTTGACAAAGCCCGTCTGGTCCTCTGTGACCACCTCAGGTACACAGTCTTCTAGCCTTTTGGCTAGGATTTTGGCCAGTATTTTGGCGTCTGCATTCAGCAGAGATATGGGTCTGTATGACCCACATTCCGTTGGGTCTTTGTCTTTCTTAGGTATCAGCGAGATTGAGGCCTGTGCTAACGTGGGTGGCAACGTGCCCCTAGCTAGCGAGTCTGTGAACATCTCCCGCATGTGCGGGGCCAGCGCTGTCGCAAATTTTTTGTAGAAGTCCGCCGGGAATCCGTCCGGTCCCGGCGCCTTCCCCGTCTGCATGGAGCTAATGCTGTCCATGATCTCTCCCAGTGCTAGTGGTGCTTCCAGATCCCGTTTTCTGCCCTCTCCCACAACTGGTATGTTCAGTCCGTCAAGAAACCGGTTCATCCCAGCCTTCCCCGTTGGGGGCTCTGAGGTGTACAGCTCTTGGTAGAAGGCCTTGAAGGTTTTGTTAATCTTCTCTGGTTCTGTTTCCAACGTGCCTCTGGTATCTCTGATTTGCGCGATTTCTCTGCTGGCTGCCTGCTTTCTCAGCTGGTGGGCCAACAGGCGGCTGGCTTTGTCTCCGTGTTCGTATAGGGCCCCGCGTGCCTGGCGGAGTTGGTGTACTGCTTTCCTGGTGGAGAGCAGGTCAAAGTTCCTTTGTAATTCTTTTCTCTCCGCCAGGAGTTCTACAGTCGGGGCCTCGGAGTATTTATGGTCTACCTCCAGTATGGAGTCGACCAGCTTCTGCCTAGCCACCCTTTCCTCCCTATCTCTTTGCGCTTTGTAGGCTATGATTTCCCCTCTTAGTACGGCCTTAAGCGCTTCCCAGAACGTGGAGGGTGAGACCTCCCCGTTTTGGTTGATCTCAGTGTACTCCGCTATGGCCTGCGCTATCCTTTCGCTGAAGGCCTTGTCAGCTAGTAAGGCACCGTCCAACCTCCATTTGGGGCGCTGGGCCCTTCCCGTCTCTAGCCGCACATCCATGTAGTGTGGAGCGTGGTCTGATATCACAATTGCGGAGTATTCCACCTTGTCTATCTCTGGAAGCACCGTTTTCCCCACCACAAAGAAGTCAATTCTGGTGTACACGTTGTGTACTGGGGAGAAGAAAGAGAATTCTTTCTCCCCCGGGTGGGCGAATCTCCAGGGGTCTACTGCTCCCATCTGCTCCATATAGTGGCTGAGTTCCCTTGCCATGTTTGAGGTTTTCCCCGTTCTGGGGTTTGATCTGTCCGTCGTTGGGTCCTGTACACAGTTGAAGTCCCCCCCCATGATTAGTCGGTGCGTCGCTATGTCCGGGATTTCTGCCATGGTCTTTTGGATGAAGCTCGTGTCGTCCCAGTTGGGCGCGTACACGTTAACTAGAACTACCGGCGCCCCATCCAGGGCCCCGCTGACCATGACATACCGTCCCCCTGGGTCCGTAACCGTCTTTGTCGCCCTAAACATTGTCCTCTTGCCAATCAGGATCGCCACCCCCCTGGCCCTTGCCCCATAACAGGAATGATAGGTTTGTCCCACCCAGCCCTTTCTTACCCGCAGTTGGTCCCGCTCCCTCAAGTGCGTCTCTTGGAGGAAGACTATGTCGGCCCTCATGTTTCTAAGGTGGGTGAGGACTCTAGATCTCTTCACTGGGCCGTTAAGTCCCCTTACGTTCCAGGTGACTATTCTGGTGGGGGGCTTCTGCCCCCTTGCTCCTGTGGGGTTAACCATATTTGTCCGGTGGACGCGCCCCTGCCCTCTGGGGTTTCCCTATGTTAGGGGGCCGTCCAGGATGTCCACTATCACTGCTCTCCCCATGCGGTCGGGTCCCTGCGCTCCGGGGTTCCCCCTTGTCCCGGGGACACCCGCCATGGCCGTCCACTTTGTGTCCGCCACGCGGGTAGTCCCCTGCACTCCGGGGGGCCCCTTCACCCACAGACCGTACTGGGTGGGTGCTTGCAGCAGTTCCCTGTTTCGAGCCCTTGTCTGTGGCACTTTGTGGCCCTATTCCCTTACTGGCCTCTTTTGTCCCTTCGTCCCTGCGTTTCCCCTCCCTGGTCTCTCGCCCCCCGGGTGCCCCCCCCCCCCCGCTCTATCCCTTTCGGGGATACCCCTGTGTACCCCTCCATTGCCCCTCTCTCCCCCATTCCTGTCCCCATTTGCTCTCCCACCTTTGATGGGTGATCCCCCCCCTCCCCTGCCTGGCGCCTTCCCCCCTGTTGGGGGTGCGCTGCGGCCCTGCTCTGTTGCGCGCCCCCTTCGCTAGCTTTCCTGCTAGCACGGTGGCTCCCCTCTCGGAGGTTGCTGTCCCGCTTCCCCTCTCCCCTCTCCAGTACTCCCGTTCCCTCGTGCCGGGGCCTGGCCTCCCACCTGGAGCGGGCCCTAGGGCATTGGGTTGTTTTCCGTTCTGGGTGTTTCTGCCAGGGGGGAGGGGGCTGGCTTTGCCTCGCCCCTCCCCACCCCCCCGTCGGCATGACGTGTCTCCTTGCCATGGGCCCCTCGTCCCTACTTCCCATGGCGTTTTTCCAGCCCGTGCTCCTCGACAAATCTATTCGCCTCGGCAGGGGCTGTAAAGAAATATTCCTTGTGTTGGTATGTGACCCAGAGTTTTGCTGGGTACAGCATACCAAAACGTACTTTGTTCTTATAGAGAGCTGCTTTCGCTCTGTTGAACTCCGCCCGTCTCTTAGCTATGTCCGCTCCAAAATCCTCGTAGATTCGGATGGCGTGCCCGTCCCAATTGCAGGCTCTATTCTCCTTGGCCCAGCGCAGGATTGTCTCCCTATCCCGGTACCGGTGCAGTCTGGCTATAACTGCTCTCGGTTTTTCCCCTTCCTTGGGCTTCGGGCGCAGTGACCGATGAGCTCTGTCCATTTCCGGTGGGGTGGGAAAAATTTCCCGCCCCACTAAGGAGCCCAGCATCGCAGCCACGAATGTTGTGGGATTTCTACCCTCTATCCCCTCTGGCAGGCCCACTATCTTGATATTTTGCCTTCTCGAGCTGATCTCCTGGTCGTCTACCCTGCCCTTCAGGCTCCCCTGTGTTGCACTCAGTTTCACCATTCCCCTCTCCAGGGATATGACCCGGTCGCTCGCGTCAGTCGCTGCCTTCTCCAGCTCTTTAATGGTTGCCCCCTGGGCTTCCAGTATCTTCCCTTGGGCTTCCAGTATCTTCCCTTGGGCATCCACTTTCTTCTCCAATCTGGTCAGAACCTGCTGCACCCCTGACATGGCCCTGGTCGCTGCTGCCTGTGCTGCGGCCTCTGCGTCTGCTTTTAACTCTGCCTTGAATGCCTGCAGCTGCTCCCTCACCACCTCGGCAAAGGCTTCCTTCCAATTCACGCCCCCCTCTAACCCCAGGGGAGAGGTTGCCCGCCCGTCCAGCTCTTCTGGATGCGGCGAAGCATCCTTCCCGCCGCTTCGCGTGTTGACTCGTTCGCCCGAGCTGGCTTTCCCTTTGCCCAGTCTACTTCCGGTGCCCCCTTTCTCTTGGCTCCTTTCTGGCACCTTTTTCTCCCCCTTCCCCTTCATCTTTTCTTCTCTACTTGTTCTTCTTTTTCCCCCTTTTCCGCACCCTATTTTTATTTTATTTATTATTATATATCTATATATATATATATATATTTTTTTTTTTTTTAATTTATTTCCCCTACCCCTTTTCTCTTTACCAGTTTTCTTTTGGGAAGAACAGAAATACAAGTCTCTTTTTTCTTTTTTCCCCACTCAACCAGGAGAGAGAGTCCCTTTGTCTTTGCCACGTGGTGGTCACAGCAGTTGGGGGGGGGGGGGAGGGGCAAGTGGGCCGGTGGTCGCTGCTGGTTGGGGGGGGGGGGGGGTCCCCGCTGCTGGTTGGGGGGGGGGGTCCCCGCTGCTGGCTGGGGGGGGGGGGGGGTTGTGTCCCCGCTGCTGGCTGGGGGGGGGGGGGGTTGTGTCCCCGCTGCTGGCTGGGGGGGGGGGGGGTTGTGTCCCCGCTGCTGGCTGGGGGGGGGGGGGGGGGTTGTGTCCCCGCTGCTGGCTGGGGGGGGGGGGGGGGGTGTCCCCGCTGCTGGCGGGGGGGGGGGGGGGGGGGGGTCCCCGCTGCTGGCTGGGGGGGGGGGGGAAAGAGAAGAGGGGCCCGCCGCCGCCGCACCGCTCCTGGCCCGCGTGGGGGGGGGGGGGGAGAAGAGGGGCCGCCGCCGCCGCACCGCTCCTGGCCCGCGTGGGGGGGGGGGGGGGAGAGAGAAGAGGGGCCGCCGCCGCCGCACCGCTCCTGGCCCGCGTGGGGGGGGGGGGGGGGGAAGAGAAGAGGGGCCGCCGCCGCCGCACCGCTCCTGGCCCGCGTGGGGGGGGGGGGGGGGGGGAGAGAAGAGGGGCCGCCGCCGCCGCCGCCGCACCGCTCCTGGGTCGCGTGGGGGGGGGGAGAGAAGAGGGGCCGCCGCCGCACCGCTCCTGGGTCGCGTGGGGGGGGGGAGAGAAGAGGGGCCGCCGCCGCACCGCTCCTGGCCCGCGTGGGGGGGGGGGGGGGGGGGGGGGGAGGGAGAGGGGATGGACCTGCTGCTGTTGGGCCCCCCTGTCGCCGCTCCGGCTCCTCCGCTCCGGCTCCTCCGCTCCCGCTCCGGCTCCGGCTCCTCGGCTCCCGCTCCGGCTCCTCGGCTCCTCGGCTCCTCCGCCCCGGCTCCTCGGCTCCTCGGCTCCCCGGCTCCTCCGCTCCGGCTCCTCGGCTCCCCGGCTCCTCGGCTCCCCGGCTCCTCGGCTCCCCGGCTCCTCGGCTCCCCGGCTCCTCGGCTCCTCGGCTCCCCGGCTCCTCGGCTCCGTCTCCTCGGCTCCCGCTCCGGCTCCTCCGCCGTCCGGCCTGTCGGGGGGGGGGGGGGGGGGGGGGGGCTGTTCCTCCTGCTGTCCACCGCTTGCGGGAGCCCCTCTCCCTGCGACCTCCTCGCTCGCCGCCCGGAAGTCTGTGGGGCATTGTTTGAGTTGTGCATCTTGCGGGGAGGGTTGGGGGGGTTTGTTGTATTCTGTATAGGGTTGGGGGTATGGAGTGGGGCTGGTATTTGGGAGCTGGTCAGAAGGGTGTGGTGGGGCAGTGCGAAAGCGCGGGGTTTCCTCTGGTTTCCCGCATTGTGGGGCTGGAGATGGTGGGGGGCGGGGCCTTTACTGGCTCCTTCCCGCGCTGGGGCGGTGCCTTGAGGAGTGACAGGAGGGGGGACGATCCCACTCTGGGAGGGGTCGGGGTTTTTGGCGGGAGTTTCCGGGGTCAGCAGAAGTTAGCTGACCCACTGAAGTACAATGGAGGACGGTTCACGGCTAGGAGGGTTCCTAGCCTGTGGGGGAGGGAGGGGGGGAAAGGGGAATACCGGGTTGCTGCTGGTAGGGTCAGGAAGGAGCTGGTGGGGACCGGGGGGATAGAGGTGAGGGGTTGTCGCTGTGGGGACTGGGTCGGAAAGGGGGTGCTGGCCTGGGGCAGGCTAGTCGATGGGGGAGGGGGGGGCGGGACGCCCTCTGATTTGGTTGGTCACCTGGAATGAGAGGACTGAATGGGCCGGTGAAGCGGTCGAGGGTACTGGCTCATCTGAGGGGGCTAAAGGCAGATGTGGCAATGCTTCAGGAGGCCCACCTGACGGTGGCGGACCAGATCCGTCTGAGGAAGGGGTGGGTGGGGCAGGTTTTTCATTCCGGGTTGGATGTGAAGAACCAGGGAGTGGCGATTCTGGTGGGGAAAAATGTGTCGATTGAGGCATCGGAGGTGGTGGCGGATAAGGGGGGTAGGTATGTTATGGTTAGGGGCAGGCTACAGGGAGAGAAGGTGGTACTGGCTAGTGTGTATGCCCCAAATTGGGACGATGCGGGCTTTATGAGGCGTATGCTGGGACGGGTCCCGGATCTGGAGGCGGGAGGTCTGATCATGGGGGGGGGGGGACTTCAATAGGGTGTTGGGTCCTTCACTGGATCGGTCCAGCTCTAGGACGGGTAGGAGGCCGGCGGCGGCCAAGGTACTGAGAGGGTTTATGGACCAGATGGGAGGGGTGGATCCATGGAGGTTTGTGAGGCCGAGGGCACGGGAGTACTCTTTCTTCTCCCACGCACATAGGGTTTATTCTCGGATAGACTTCTTCGTGGTGAGTAGGGGACTGATTCCAAGAGTGGAGGAGGCCGAATATTCGGCCATTGCAATCTCCGACCACGCTCCGCATTGGATGGAATTGGAGATGGGGGAGGTGCGGGACCAGCGCCCGTTGTGGCGGTTGGATGTGGGGTTGTTGGCGGAGGAGGAGGTGTGTAGGAGGGTCCGGGCAAGTATTGAGGGGTACCTCGAGGTGAATGATATGGGGGAGGTTCAGGTGGGGGTGGTCTGGGAAGCCCTGAAGGCAGTGATTCGTGGGGAGCTGATATCCATCCGGGCACACAGGGAGAGGAGCGAGAGGAGTGAGAGGGATAGACTGGTGGGAAAGATGCTGGAGGTAGATAGGAGGTACGCAGAGGCACCAGAGGAGGGACTGTTGGGGGAGAGGCGCAGCCTATAGGCTAAATTTGATCTGTTGACCACTAGAAAGGCGGAGGCACAGTGGAGGAAGGCACAAGGGGCAGTGTATGAACATGGTGAAAAGGCGAGTAGGATGCTGGCTCATCAGCTCCGCAAGCGGGATGCGGCTAAGGAAATTGCTGGAGTGAGAGACAAGAGTGGGAATGTGGTGCGGAAGGGGGTAGAGGTGAATGAGGTCTTCAAGGACTTTTACGGGGAACTGTACCGGTCGGAGCCAGCGGTGGAGAGGAGGGGAATGGAGAGTTTTGTCGACGGGCTATCTTTCCCGAAGGTGCAGGAGGAGAAGGTAGAGGGGTCAGGGCGCCGATTTAGCTGGAGGAGCTAGTTAAGGGGATCGGGCAGATGCAGTCAGGGAAGGCACCGGGGCTGGATGGGTTCCCGGTAGAATTTTATAAAAAGTTTGTGGACCTAGTGGGCCCCCTGCTGGTGCGAACACTTAATGAAGCGTGGGAAGGGAGGACTTTGCCCCCGACAATGTCGCGGGCGCTGATTTCTTTAATGTTAAAGAGGGACAAGGACCCCCAGCAGTATGGTTCATACAGGCCCATATCTCTCCTCAACGTAGATGCCAAGGTACTGGCAAAGATCCTGGCCACCAGGATAGAGGACTGTGTGCCAGGGGTTGTACACGAGGACCAGACAGGGTTTGTGAAAGGAAGGCAGCTGAACACGAATGTGCGGAGATTGTTTAATGTCATCATGATGCCGGCGATTGAGGGGGAGGCAGAGATAGTGGTGGCGCTGGATGCGGAGAAGGCCTTCGATAGAGTGGAGTGGGGCTACTTATGGGAGGTGTTGGGGAGGTTTGGATTTGGTGAAGGGTTTATTAGATGGGTGAGGCTGCTATATGAGGCCCCAATGGCGTGCGTGGCCACGAATGGGAGGAGGTCGGAGTACTTCCGGCTTTACCGAGGGACCAGGCAGGGTTGCCCCCTGTCCCCCTTGTTGTTTGCATTGGCAATCGAACCGTTGGCGATGGCGTTGAGGGATTCAGGGAGGTGGAGGGGTTTGGTGCGGGGTGAGGAGGAACATAGGGTGTCGTTGTATGCCGATGACCTGCTACTGTATGTGGCGGACCCGGTGGGAGGGATGCCGGGGGTGATGGAGCTGCTAGCTGAGTTTATGACCTTTTCAGGCTATAAACTAAATCTAGGCAAGAGTGAGGTGTTTGTGGTGCACCCTGGGGACCAGGAGGAGGGAATTGGTAGGTTCCCGCTTAGGTGGGCAGGGGAGAGTTTTAGGTACCTGGGGGTGCAGGTGGCCAGGGACTGGGGGACTCTTCACAAGCATAATTTCACCAGGCTTGTGGATTAGATGGAGGAGGAGTTCAAGAGGTGGGACATGCTGCTATTGTCGTTGGCGGGGAGGGTGCAGTCTGTCAAAATGATGGTGCTTCCGAGGTTCTTGTTCCTCTTTCAGTGCCTGCCCATTTTTATCCCCAGGGCCTTCTTTAGGAGGGTGACTAGCAGTATTTTGAGCTTTGTGTGGGCACATGGGACTCCGAGAGTGAAGAGGGTTTCGAGGGAGGGATAGAGGCAGGCTGGCGCTGCCCAACCTTTTGGGGTACTATTGGGCGGCCAATGTGTCAATGGTGCGTAAATGGGCGATTGGGGGGGGGGGGCGTGGAAAAGAATGGAGATGGCGCCTTGTAGAGGTACGAGCCTGGGTGCCATGGTAACGGCGCCGTTGCCGCTCTCTCCTAAGAGGTATACCACGAGTCCGGTGGTGGCGGCGACCCTGAGAATCTGGGGACAGTGGAGACGGCATAGGGGGAAAACAGGGGGCTCGATGGAGGCTCCATTAGGTGGAAATCATTGGTTCATCCCGGGGAACACTGATGGGGGATTTAGGGGGTGGCAGAGGGTGGGCATCCGTAAATTGAGGGACCTGTTTATTGGCAGGAGGTTTGCGGGCCTGGGGGAACTGGAAGATAAATTTGGGCTACCCCAAGGGAACATGTTCAGATACTTGCAGGTAAAGGTGTTTACTAGGCGACAGGTGGAGGAATTTCCTTTGCTGCCCTCGCGGGGGGCGATGGACAGAGTGCTTTCGGGGTTGTGGGTCAGAGAGAGGAAGGTGTCTGACATTTATAAGGTAATGCAGGAGGTGGAGGAGTCGTCAGTGGAGGAGCTGAAGGATAAATGGGAGGGGGAACTTGGGGAGCAGATAGAGGACGGGACTTGGGCGGAGGCCTTGGAGAGAGTCAACTCTTCCTCTTCATGTGCGAGGCTTAGTCTCATCCAATTCAAGGTGCTGCACCGGGCCCATATGTCTGTGACTCGGATGAGTAGGTTCTTTGGGGGTGAGGACAGGTGCACCAGGTGTTCGGGGAGTCCAGCGAACCATGCCCATATGTTCTGGGCATGCCCGGCACTGGAAGAATTCTGGAAGGGGGTGGTGGGGACGGTGTCGAGGGCGGTTGGATCCAGGGTCAAACCAAGTTGGGGACTCGCGATTTTTGGAGTTGCGGTAGAGCCGGGAGTGCAGGAGGCGAAAGAGGCCGGTGTCCTGGCCTTTGCGTCCCTAGTAGCCCGGCGAAGGATCTTGCTGCAGTGGAAGGATGCAAGGCCCCCCAAGTGTGGAGACCTGGATCAGTGACATGGCGGGATTTATAAAATTGGAGAGGGTCAAATTTGCCCTGAGAGGATCAGTACAAGGGTTCTATAAACGGTGGCAGCCTTTTCTGGACTTTCTGGCTCAAAGATAGGAATCTTGGTCAATAGCAGTTCACCTATTCATTCCTTGAATGTCTGCCATTGCCTGTCCACAGTCTTTCCTTTTAGTAATGATTCCCAGTCCATCATTGCCAGCTGATGCCTCATACTATCAGAGTTACCTTTATTGAGTTTCAGGACTCATGTCTCAGAATCAACTACCTCACGATTCACCTTGATAAAGAATCCACCATCTTATGGTCACACATCTATCTGTAAAGGTTCTCTCACAGCTAGATTGCAAATGAATCCTTTCTCATTGAACAACACCCAGTCCAAGATAGCCTGTCCCTTGTTGGTTCCTCAACATATTGGTCCTGAAAACCATCCCGTAAACACTCCAGAAATTATTTCCCTATTGTAGTGACTAATTTGACTCACCCAATCACATGCAGATTAAAGTCACCCATAATCACAAATGTTCCTTTATCACATCCATCTCTGATTTCCTATCTAATGCTATTCCCAACGTTACCAATGCAGTTTGAGGGTCTGTGTACCACCCAGACAAATGTATTTTGCCCCCTTGTGTTTCTCAACTCGACCCATACAGTGGTTGACTCTGAAATACCCTCTGAATTGGAGAAATAGGAAACAAACACTGACTAAACGAACAACAACTGCATCCTTTGAATGAATTTTTAAAAATTATTTCCTGACCACTTAAATGTCAGCCATCTCCTGGGGAAAGCAGCCCTTTAATTGTGAACAATGAGAAAGAGACCATCCTTTTAGCCAGACAAATAAATGTGTCAAGCTGAGGGAGCAAAGGGTGTCAATGTCTTTAAGAGAGAGAGAGAGAGACCTGGGCCAAGCTTTGCAGAGTCTGCACCCTCCCTGGATTCACTTCCTTTCCCTTCAGTTGCTGCAAGTGACCAATTGAAGGTGAGAACGAGAAAATAAATGAAAAGGGGGAGAAAAGAAAGTGTTTTACTCACAGATGTTGGAGACAGGAGGAGGTTTCAGTCTGTGTGAAGCTCTTTAATCCCATAAAGCCCGCGCTCTGATTGTCTGGAGGACCTGAGTCCTTCCGGTCCTCCAATCTTCCCATTGGTCAACACCTCAGCCGGAAGGTCAGGGGGCGACCTCTCACCCGCACATGCGCAGTCCCGGGGAAGGGGAGGTCACTGAGCGGCTTCTCACTCTGAAGCACTCCCCCCCCTCCCTCCTTATCCTCTCCCATTGTTCCCCGCCCCCCTCCTCCAGACAAGGTTTCCAGGCAACCGGCTGACGGCTCCGGCCAGAGGGAGAAGCCGCTCGGTGACCTCCCCAGGACTGCGCATGTGCGGGTGAGAGCCCGCCCCCTGACCTTCCGGCTGAGGTGTTGACCAATGGGAAGACCGGAGGACCGGAAGGACTCTCTTCGTTCAGATCAAACCGCGGACTTCCGGTGTCTGAAAATGGCGCTTCGCACAGACTGAAACTTCCTCCTGTCTCCAACATCTGTGAGTAAACACTTTCTTTTCTCCCCCTTTCCATTTCTTTTCTCATTCTCACCTTCAATTAGTCACTTGCAGCAACTGAAGGGAAAGGAAGTGAATCCAGGCACGGTGGTGCAGTGGTTAGCACTGCTGCCTCATGGCGCCGACGTCCCAGGTTCGATCCCGGCTCTGGGTTACTGTCCATGTGGAGTTTGCACATTCTCCCCGTGCCTGCGTGGGTTTCACCCCCACAACCCAAAGATGTGCAGGGTAGGTGGATTGGTCATGCCAAATTGCCCCTTAATTGGAAAAAATGAATTGGGTACTCTAAAGTTAAAAAATAAAAAGGAAAAAAAATTCATTGATTGGATGCAGTTGTCGCTCGTTTGGTCAGTATTTATTGTCTACTCCTCCAATTCAGAGGGCATTTTAGAGTCAACCACTGTATGGGTCGAGTTAAGAAACACCAAGGGGGTGAAATACATTTGTTGGTGTGGTACACAGACCCTCAAACTGCATTGGTAATGTTGGGAATAGCATTAGACAGGAAATCATAGATCATAGAATTTACAGTGCAGAAGGAGGCCATTCGGCCCATCGAGTCTGCACCGGCTCTTGGAAAGAGCACCCTACCCAAGTTCAACACCACCACTCTATCCCAATAACCCAGTAACCCCACCCAACACTAAGGGCAATTTTGGACACTAAGGGCAATTTATCATGGCCAATCCACCTAACCTGCACATCTTTGGATTGTGGGAGGAAACCGGAGCACCCGGAGGAAACCCACGCACACACGGGGAGGATGTGCAGACTCCGCACAGACAGTGACCCAAGCCGGAATCGAACCTGGGACCCTGGAGCTGTGAAGCCATTGTGCTATCCACAATGCTACCGTGCTGCCCAGAGATCAGAGATGGATGTGATAAAGGAACATCTGTGATTATGGGTGACTTTAAGCTGCATATAGATTGGGTGAGTCAAATTAGTCACAGTGCAATAGAGGAATTTCTGGAATATACACGGGATGGTTTTCTGGACCAATATGCTGAGGAACCAACAAGGAAACAGGCCATCTTGGACTGGGTGTTGTGCGATGAGAAAGGCTTTGTTGGCAATCTAGTTATGAGAGAACCTTTTGGGGATGTGTGACCATAATATGATAGAATTCTTTATCAAGGAGAATAGTGAGGTAGCTGATTCTGAGACTGGAGTCCTGGATCGCAATAAAGGTAACGATGAGGCATGGGTTGACTGATGGACTGGGAAACATTACTGAAAGGAAGGAAAGTGTACAGGCAATGGCAGGCATTCAAGGAATGAATAGGTGAACTCCAAAAATTGTTTATTCTTATTTGACACGAGAGTAGAGAGGGAGCTGTGGCCAAACCATGGCTTGCAGGGAAATTAGAGATAGTATTAGATTCAAAGAAGAGGCATACAAATTAGCAAGAAAAAGCAACAGACCTGAGGACTGCGAACAGTTTAAAATTCAGCAAAGTCCGGCCAAGGGATTGATTAAGAAGGGGAAAATACAATATGAAAGTAAGATAGCGGGAAACAATAAAAGCAAACTGTAAAGTGTCCAACGGAATGTGAAGAGAAAATGTCTGATTAAAACTAATGTTGGCCCCTTGCAGTCAGAAACGGGGGATTAACATCCCAGGCCCAAAACTCTCATTCCAGGTTAAGCAGTGTTTCACTTGCATCTCTTTCAATTTGGTCTATTGCATTTGCTGCTCCCAATGTGGTCTCCTCTATATTGGAGAGACCAAACATAGACTGGGTGGTCGCTTTGCTGAGCATCTTCGGTCTGTGCGCATTCAGGACCCTGACCTTCCCGTTGCTGGCCATTTTAACACAGGGGCCTGCACCCATGCCCACATGTCTGTCCTTGGCCTGCGGCCATGTTCCAGTGAAGCTCAACGCAATCTAGAGGAACAGCATCTCCTCTTCCAGTGAGGCACGCTACAGCCTTGCAGTCTCAACATCATAAGACCAGCAGACCATTAGACATAGGAGCAGGATTACACCACTCGATCCATCAAGTCTGCTCCGCCATTCAATCATGGCTGATATTTCTCATCCCCATTCCCCTGCCTTCTCCCCATCACCCCTGATCTCCTTATTGATCAAGAACATATCTAACTCTGTCTTAAAGACACTCAGTGAATTGGCCTCCACAGCCTTCTGCGGCAAAGAGTTCCACAGATCCATCACCCTCTGGCTGAAAAAAATTACTCCTCATCTCTGTTTTAAACGATCGTCCTTTTAATCTGAAATGGTGTTGAATTCAACAACTTCAGATGATTAGCTCTAACCGAGCTTGACCACTTTTTTTCATTCCTTTCCGTTTTAACTATTGTTATGGGCCAGGATTCAGAGAACCCCAAAGTGTATCATGGAGTTCACCTGACCCACAACTTTTACTAGATTGTGGTATGGGGAGCACACGGCCCACTCTACAGGTGTGGTACAGCCGGAATGGAAAAGTATTTTTTAAAGCAAAACAATGTTTATTCTATTAACTCAAGTTAACCTTTTTAAAACATACAGTGAACATCTTAGCAACCATCAATTCCAATACAACTCCCAAATACTACAACACTAAGTAAACCTTTAAGCTTTCCTTTTAACGTCCATAAGACTTAAAACACCTTTTAACCAGAAGCACATCAGGTTAAAGTCACTACTGTTATTAGTTTTAAATCACTAGGATCGATTTACAGTCTTTAGATTACAGAGAGAGACTCTAATACACCTTCTGGCTGTGACTGCAGCTATCCAGCTCTGAAAATGAAACTACAACACATTCTGCAGCGAACAGCCGAAAACAAAAGTAAAAAGCTGACAGACAGCCCAGCTCCACCCACTCTCTGACATCACTGCAGTAGTAAACACCCATTTCTTAAAGGTACTCTCACTACAGATATTTATATACACACCCATTTCTTAAAGGTACTCACACATGACACTGTCTTTTACCCTTGATTTCTTTCTTGTCTTTCCTTATACATATTACCCCCCCACTCTTTCCACCTATCTTATGCTCCCTTTACTTACCTTTTCTCACCTTTGCTTCCCCCCCCCCCCCCTTTTCTCATTTTACCTCCCACCCATGTCCTTCCACATCTCCATCTGTCACAGATTTTAGTTTCTCTGCTGTTTGGCCGTTTACATCTTTTATTCTCACTGGGGGCTGCCATTAACACTCCCCTTGGTTTCTGTGTCTGTGACACACCCCACAGTGCCATGTGTTTTTTCTTTCCACTCAGGGTTTGATTTGAAATCGAGGGGATTGGCGATTTTATTGAACAGCCGGTCGTGTTGGTAAACGCGTGTGCACCAAACTGGGATGATGTGGGTTTTATGAGAGGGTTGGTGGCAGCGATCCTGGATTTGGCCACGCAGCAGTTGATCACTGGTGGAGATTTTCTGTGTCTTCGAGCTGAGGGTGGATAGGTCAAGCTCCAGGTTGGTGGGTAGGGTGCAAATGGAGCTGGGGTGGGGTTATGGAGAGGATGGGTATGGTGGATCCATGGCGCTTTCAGAACCGGGGGGGGGGGGGAGGGAATATTCCTTCTTTTCACATGTCTATCATGTGTATTCAAGGATTGATTACTTTGTAGTGAGTCGGGTGATTTTGGTTGGGGCGGAGGGGGCAGAGCATGCGAGGATAGGTGTGTCTCGGACCGTGCGCCCCATTGGCTGGAGATTCGCGTTCGATCGGGTCAAGAGCAGAGGTCGGGGTGGAGGTTTGATTCGGGGTTGTTGGCGGATGGAGGTTTCTGTGATAAGGATCAGGCAGCGAGTAAGGCATATGTGGAGTTGAATCAGAAAGTGGAGGTGTCGGCAGCCATTTTGTGGGAAGCACTGAAGGCAGTGGCCAAGGGGAAATTATTTTGTTTGAGACTCGTGTGGATAGGGAAAGGAGGGAGGAACATGACCGTCTAGTGAGCAAGATAGTGGAGGTGGATAGGGAGTATTCGAGGATGCCCACCGCGGAGGGAATGGCGGGGAGGACAAAAAAGGCAGGGACAGTTTGACAGGCTGACAATGGGGAGGGCGGTAGGGCTATTATGTAAGGCAAGAGGGGAGCAATATGAGTATGGGGAGAAGGCGAGCCGCATGCTGGCACACCAGCTACAGAGGCAGGCCCTGACCAGGGAAATATTGAAGATATGGACTGCGGCTGGAGATGTGGTGTCGGAGCCTGAGAAGATAAACAAAGCGTTTCGGGAGTACTACCTGGGACTTTAGGGGAGGGATAAGGGGCGATTTCCGGACAAGCTGGAGTTTCCCCAGGTGAAGGAAGCAAAGAGGGAGGCGTTGGAAGAGGCCCTGGGGCTGAGGGAGGGTGCTGTATATTATCAGGGGTATGAAGTCAGGGAAGGCCCCAGGGCCGCATGGGTACCCGGCGGAATTTTATAAGGTATTTGCGACAAACCTGGCACCTCATCTGTTGGGGGCGTTTAATGAAGTGCTGGTGGAGAAGGGGGAGTTGCAGGAGACGATGACACAGGCAGTAATTACACTAATCCCAGAAAAAGGGAAGGGCCTGGTGGACTGTGGGTCGTATAGACCCATATCTCTATTGAACACGGATGTGAAAGTATCGGCTACGTTGTTGGCGGGGAGGATGGAGCAGTGTGTCCCGCGGGTGGTTGCAGAGGATCAAACAGGCGTCGTGAAGGGCAGGCAGCTCACGAGTAATTATTTTTTAATAAACATTTTATTGAGATATTTATGGTTTTACAACAACAACAAAATAAACATAGAAACATAGAAAATACAGCACGATGTTGTGCCGAACTTTTGTCCTAGATTAAGAACAAATTAATCTACACCCCAGCATCCTACCATAATCCATGTACCTATCCAATAGCTGCTTGAAGGCCCCCAATGTTTCTGGCTCAACTACTTCGACAGGCAGTGCATTCCAAGCCCTCACTAATCCTCGGGTAAAGAACCTACCTCTGACATCCCCCCTATATTTTCCACCATTCGCCTTAAACTTATGCCCCCTTCTAATGGTTTGTTCCACCCGAGGAAAATGTCCATGACTGTCTACTCTATCTATTCCTCTGATCATCTTATAAACCTCTATCAAGTCGCCCCTCATCCTTCTCCGTTCTAATGAGTAAAGGCCGAGCACCCTCAACCTTTCCTCGTAAGACCTACTCTCCATTCCAGGCAACATCCTGGTAAATCTCCTTTGCACCTTTTCCAAAGCTGCCACATCCTTCCTAAAATGAGGCGACCAGAACTGCACACAGTACTCCAAATGTGGCCGGACCAAGGTTTTGTCCAGCTGCATCATCACCTCACGGCTCTTAAATGCAATCCCTCTGCTAATGAACGCTAGCACACCATAGGCCTTCTGCACAGCTCTATTCACTTGAGTGGCAACTTTCAAAGATCTATGAACATAGACCCCAAGATCTCTCTGCTCCTCCACATTGCCAAGAACCCTACCATTAACCCTGTATTCCACATTCATATTTGTCCTTCCAAAATGGACAACCTCACACTTGTCAGGGTTTCACTCCATCTGCCACGCCTCAGCCCAGCTCTACATCCTATCTGTGTCTCTTTGCAGCCAACAACAGCCCTCCTCACTATCCATAACTCCACCAATCTTCGTATCATCTGCAAATTTACTGATCCATCCTTCAACTCCCTCATCCAAGTCATTAATGAAAATCACAAACAGCAGAGGACCCAGAACTGATCCCTGCGGTCTGCCACTGATAACTGGGCTCCAGGCTGAATATTTGCCATCCACCACCAGGAGGTGCATTAGTTAATCCACTGTACGCCCCCATCTCGAACAGAGAGGGGGAGGGGCATTAGTAAACAATATACATGAAAAGACAAACACAGTGCAAAAGTCGTCGTCCTCCCTTACAGGTGCCACCTCCGCTCACAAGAAATCTAAGACGCTGTTGAATGTAGTGATGAGTCTGTCAGGGGCTCTGGTACTGGAGGTGGTGGTAACCATGGACGCGGAGAAGGCATTTGAGAAATGGGAAACAGTTGTACAAACTGTTTAGTTGATTGCTGGGAAGTATGTTTCCCGGGCTGTTTATTTGCTGTCACCTGTTTTAATACATGTTTGTGATGAAATATATTTAGAAAAACATTTCTATGTAAGCTGTGGATCTGGGGTCACATGTAGGCCGGACCAGGTAAGGACGGCAGATTTCCTTCCCTAAATGACATGAACGAACCAGTTGGGTTTTTACGACAATCGGCAATGGTTCCATGGTCATCATCAGACTTTTAATTCCAGACTTTTACTGAATTCAAATTGCACCATCTGCTGTGGTGGGATTTGAACCCTGCTCCCCAGAGCATTTACAAAGCATCTGCTGTGACAAAGAGTCATCCAGACTGGAAACGTTAGCTCCCTTCTCTCCCCACAGATATTGTCAGACCTGCTGCGATTGTCCAGTATTTTCTGTTTTTGTTTCAGATTCCAGCATCTGCAGTAATTTGCTGTTCTCCCCAGAACATTATCCTGGATCTCTGGATTACTGATCCAGTGATAATACCATTGCACCATGCGCAGTGGCTAGCACTGTGCCGAAGGACCGGGTTCGATCCCGACCCAGGGTCACTGTCCGTGTGGAGTTTGCACATTCTCCCCGTGTCTGTGTGGGTCCCACCCGCCTTTTGAAATACTTTGCCTCCCCCTTCCGTCATTTAGATTGTCTGTCAGTTCCAGATTTCTCACATCCTCCTCCCACATAGGGTTCAGTATATTGCTCATTATCAGTTCAGTTATATACACAGGGGACAGTTTAGCTCAGACGGCTGGACAGTTGGTTCGAGATGCAGAGCGACGCCAACAGCGTGGGTTCAATTCCCGTACTGGCTGAGGTTATTCATGAAGGCCCACTTTCTCAACCTGCCCCTCGCCTGAGGTGTGGTGATGGTCAGATGAAATCACCACCAGGCAGCTCTCCCCGCAAAGGGGAAAGCAGACTATGGTCATCTGGGACTATGGCCACTTTGCTATAGATACAAATGGAGAACGGTTTTAAGGTCTGTCTGGGACATGAAACAGTGACCATGGATCTGTTGCTCAAATTAAATCGTACCTTAACAATTATTGGGAGGATATATATTGGGTGGAGTGAGTGTTGGATGACTTTTGGGAAGGAGAAGGGATTGAATGTTCATAGAAACTAGAATTGTCTGTTCTGAATGTCTATCCTGTACTGACAGTGATGATTGTGTAAACCCCTTTTACAGCATCTCAGAAGGTGAGGATTTACAGACAGAAATCTCAAAGCAAACTTCACGTCAACATCCGACAGCGTCGCTCAATTCATCGGGACTGGAATATCATCGGCCTTTAAATCTAGAAAGAGAAATTTTGTCTGTTCTGTCTGCTTCAGAATGCTTTAAACATCAGTGTAACTGGAAAAGCACCGAGACACACACACCCGAGTGAGAGTGTTCCAGAGCACTGACTGTGGAAAGAGCTTTAACCAGTTACACAGCCTGAAAAACATCGCACCATTCACAGTGGGAGAGACCGTACACGTGTTCTGTGTGTGGACGAGGCATCAACTGGGCGGTGAACCTGGAGAGACACAAGGACACCCGCACCATGGAGAAACCGTGGAAATGTGGGGACTGTGGGAAGGGATACAGAGTACCATCACGACTGGAAGCTCATCGACGCATTCACACTGGGGAGAGGCCGTTCACCTGCTCTCAGTGTGAGAAGGGATTCACTGAGTTATCCACCCTGCAGAAACACCAGCGAGTTCACACTGGGGAGAGGCCCTTCACCTGCTCTCAGTGTGAGAAGGGATTCAGTCAGTTATCCGACCTGCAGAAACACCAGCCAGTTCACACTGGGGAGCGACGATTCACCTGCTCTCAGTGTGAGAAGGGATTCACTCGGTTATCCAGCGTGCAGAGACACCAGCGAGTTCACACTGGGGAGAGACCCTTCACCTGCTCTCAGTGTGAGAAGGGATTCACTCGGTTATCCAGCCTGCGGTTACACCAGCGAGTTCACACTGGGGAGAGGCCGTTCACCTGCTCTCAGTGTGAGAAGGGATTCACTTGGTTATCCGAGCTGCGGGCGCACCAGCGAGTTCACACTGGGGAGAGACCCTTCACCTGCTCTCAGTGTGAGAAGGGATTCACTCGGTTATCCAGCCTGCGGTCACACCAGCGCGTTCACACTGGGGAGAGGCCGTTCACCTGCTCTCAGTGTGGGAAGGGATTCACTCAGTCATCTCACCTGCAGATACACCAGTCAGTTCACACTGGGGAGCAACCATTCACCTGCTTTCAGTGTGAGAAGGGATTCACTCGGTTAACCAGCCTGCAGAGACACCAGCGAGTTCACACTGGGGAGAAACCGTTCATCTGCTCTCAGTGTGGGGAGGGATTCACTCGGTTAACCAGCCTGCAGGCACACCATCGAGTCCACACTGGGGAGAGTCCATTCATCTGCTCTCAGTGTGAGAAGGGATTCACTCGGTTATCCAGCCTGCAGAGACACCAGAGCGTTCACACTGGCGAGAGGCCATTCACCTGCTCTGTGTGTGGGACAGGATTTGCTCAGTTGTCCACCCTGCAGACACACCAGCGCGTCCACACCGGGGAGAGGCCATTCACCTGCTCCCAGTGTGGGAAGGGATTCAGTCAGTTATCCGGCCTGCGGGTACACCTACGAGTCCACACCGGGGAGAAGCCATTCACCTGCTCGGACTGTGGGAAGAAATTCTCTAAGTCATCCAACCTGGTGACACATCAGCGAGTTCACACTGGGTAGAGGCCGTTCACCTGCTCTGTGTGTGGGAAGGGATTCAGCGATTCATCCTCCCGGCTGTCACACCAGCGAATTCACAGTAAGGAGAAGCCATTCACCTGCTCCGAGTGTGGAAAGGGATTCAATCGGTCAACCTACCTGCTCAAACACCAGCAGGTTCACATCTGGAAGAGGCTGTGATACGAACAATCCCTTATTTTATCTTCAATTAAGAGTCACAGGCCTGGTTGATTGGAGGAGTCCAAAAATGCAACTTTATTTGCGAATTATTCACCTTGATTCTCTTCAATAGAAAAAACTAAATCAAAACTTTGATCAAATAATACATCAAAACATAATAAAGAGAGTTAGAAAATCAATACATGGTTCTGAATTTATTCAAGCGGAAGTTCAGAATAAAGCTTTAACCATGAAGACTTATTCTTAATGAAATTCTGATCAATGGTCTAATCCCTCATTTACTCTCATTGGTTTCTAATTCTCAGCTGCAGCTTCCTGATTTATTCAAATATCTGTCTATCACTTAGAAAATGATTTGTTATCCAAGCATTGGTCATTACTTGAGATTTACTAATCTCCATCAAATTGATTAAATGTCTACGTGCCCCCGTCACATGTACCAATCCTGCAGATATAAGGTGCTTGCATTAACCTTGCTGTTGCTAAGGCTGTGATACATTTTCATTCCAGAATGTGTTGAGGAACAATGGTTTATTAATTACAAGGGGCTTTTCTGCAACTTTTCATGAAACAATGTTAAATTCCTGCATCACAATTATTATTTATTATCTGAAACAATGACTATCTTTCCACATTAACCTGTGGATATTCCATTCTCTGTCTGTGCTCTGAATTAAGAAATGTGCTGCATCAATTCTTAAAGGCACCAATAAATCCGTAAAGCAATAAATCAGTGAATCAATAAATCAGTAAATATCTGGCCGTTCATCTGTGTGTGTGGGAAGGGTTTCCCTGTTATCCATCCTGCGCAGCTACCAGCGAGTTCACAAATGATGACAGGGGTTGGACTCTGCTGTTATTGCTGCTGTTAATCACACCCAGGACTGAACCATGTTCATTCTGACACTTGGTGAAGTGGGAGGGTCAGAGGGTTTCTCTCTGCTGGACTCAGTGGGGGGGGCTGAGGGGATTTACGAGAACGGCACCAGGAATGAGGGACTGCAGTTAGTTGGAGAGACTGGAGCAGCTGAAATTGTTCTCTTCAGACCATAGAGTCATTCAGGCAGAGAAGAAGGCCATTCAGCCCATTGATCCCATGCTGGCTCTCTGTGGAGCAAACTGGTCAGTCCCATTTCCCTCAAGTACCCATCCAAATTTAATTTTGAAATAGTTCAGGGTGTCTGCTTTCACCATCCTCACGGGCAGCGAGTTCCAGGTCGTTACCATTCACTGTGCACCTCCCTCCACACCTGTGCACCTCCTCCCACACCCGCCCTTAAATGTGTGTCCCCCTCGTCCTTGACCCATCAGCTAATGGGAGAAGCTTTTCTTTGTCTTGTCCACCTATATCCAGTCTCCCCTCGACCTCCTTCGCTCCAAAGTGAACAATCCCGGCTTCTCCGTCTGAGGCTTGTGGTTAAAATTCCTCCTCCGTAGAACCATCGAAAAGTTACAGCCCAGAAAGAGTCCATTCCAGTGGTTTAGCACAGGGCTAAATCGCTGGCTTTGAAAGCGGACCAAGGCAGGCCAGCAGCACGGTTTATTTCCCGTACCAGCCTCCCCAAACAGGCGCCGGAATGTGGCGACGAGGGGCTTTTCACAGTAACTTCATTTGAAGCCTACTTGTGACATGAAGCGATTTTCATTTTCTTTTTCATTTCATTTGTTCCATCTTGTCCATACCAGCACAAGGAAACCCAGGTGCCCTTTCTAATCCCTGCTTCCTGCATCCGGCCCATAGCCCTCTAGTTTATACCCCTGGATCTTAAACAACAATGAGTCAGTACAGGAGGGAGACAGAGAACTTAGTAGCATAGTGCGACAGCAACAATCTCTCCCTCAATGTCAGCAAAACTAAGGAGCTGGTCATCAACTTCAGGAAGGGAAGTGTCGTCCACACCCCTGTCTGCAACAATGGTGACGAGGTGGAGATGTTTGACAGCTTCAAATTCCTAGGTGTGAAAATCATCAACAATCTGTCCTGGTCCATGCACATCGACGTTACAACCAAGAAAACACAACAGCGCGTATCCGTCCTCGGAAAAGTAAGGAAACTCGGCCTGTCCACATTGACTCTGACCGATTTTTACAGATGCACCGCTGGCTGCATCACAGCCTGGCATTGCAACTGCTCGGCCCAAGACCATGAGAAACTACAGAGAATCTTGTAACCAGCAGTGCACAAGGGTCACGTTTGAAATTATCAAGCATGTCATGTTGTGTAAGCACAGTTGCATTTTGACATATGACAGTTTAAAATTATGATGCAGATCAGGGTTTGTAAGACGCATTTACATTTCTATGTAAATATATTACAGTTCCAGAGGAAGGGGCATGTGTTGAAAGGCCTGCGCACAGTTCTGTACATAGTTAGATATGTGACCTCCAACCAGCTGGTGGTGATAGAGATCCATCATGTGACTCGAGACACCCGCCAGTTGGCAGTGAGACGGACAAGAAGATGGTCACACTTAGAGTAGCTGCAGGAGAATTCACTGAATTTGTTTATTAGTCATTGTCTGAATTGTAGTTTGTTAATTTGCTTTCCACGAGTTTGTTGGTAAATCACCTTTCCAGTGAAAGAACCAGATGTTCTGTGTCCATCGTTACCACGGCCATAACACAGAACACAACAACTTTTAGTTTGAGATTTGGTTTCTTTAAAATTTAAGATAAATGGAAATTCTGGGATTTGATACAAACACCCTCTGGGAATTCGCAATCACAAGGTGTGGACCATGTTGACTGAAGAAGTCAAAGCTGGAAGGGTAAGATCTGTGAAAGGGCAGCTGGGCTCTTTTAGCTGGAGACCTGGAGACATCGGGTCTGACAATTACTGTCCTGTCTTTGTTACAGAGGTAAATTCTTCATGCAGACCTCAGTGTCGAAAGGTTTGGTTTTGAAGCTAAAAGTCGATTAATATGAACATCTGTTGGACATCCCAATGAGTCTGTGTGACCATGGGGATCAGTGATTCAGGGTGGAGCCTTGGTTGGAATTCTTGGTGTTTCTCACAGAAAGCAGGCAGTCTGCAGTTAGCGTGGAAGCAGCCAGCTGTGGGAGGGAGCTGTGAACCGGCTACGGGAGCAGGACCTGTGAACCAGCTGTGGGAGCAGGAGCTGTGAACCAGCTGTGGGAGCAGGAGCTGTGAGCCAGCTGTGGGAGCAGGAGCTGGGAACCAGCTGTGGGAGCAGGAGCTGTGAACCAGCTGTGGGACCAGGAGCTGGGAACCAGCTGTGGGAGCAGGAGCGGTGAACCAGCTGTGGGAGCAGGAGCGGTGAACCAGCTGTGGGAGCAGGAGCTGTGAACCAGCTGCGGGAGCAGGAGCTGTGGGAGCAGCTGTGGGAGCAGGAGCTGGGAACCAGCTGTGGGAGCAGGAGCTGGGAACCAGCTGTGGGAGCAGGAGCTGTGGGAGCAGGAGCTGTGAACCAGCTGCGGGAGCAGGAGCTGTGAACCAGCTGTGGGAGCAGGAGCTGTGAACCGGCTGCAGGAGCAGTGAGCCAGCTGTGGGAACAGGAGCTGTGAGCCAGCTGTGGGAACAGGAGCTGTGAGCCAGCTGTGAAACAGACAGAATAGCCAAATATTTATCCTTCTAGATTCAAAGGCCAATGATATCTAGGTTCTCATAATCTGACATTCAGTTTTTGATATGACGTTTGGTGTGAGATTTCTGTCTGTACTCTCCTGATAGCCGAGAAAGGAGTTTACATAAATCATCACTGTCAGTACATAATAGAAATTCAGAACAGACAATTTAGTTTCTATGGAACATTCCTTCCTTTCATTCCCCAAAAGCTCTAAATCTCCATCCCACACACTCCCTCCATTCTCACTCTGCTCTATCGAAGATGCACCCTCCCAATTCTCCTGAAGGTGCTGATTCAGGCTGATTGACAGATCCCTGCTCACTGCTTCCTGTCCTGGACACAGACCTGAAAATCTACCTGCAGGCTGCCAGACAGATGTATGTCCACAATACTGGACAGAGAATGTGTAATATACAGACTGGATTCATTTTCTTTCCCTTCAGTTGCAGCAAGTCCCCAATGTCCCCCCAGAATGAGGAAAGAAATGGAAAGGGGGAAACATTGATTTCCTCCCAGATGTAGCCGAGGAGGAAGTTTCAGACCAACTTCCGCATTGTGACGTCACAAGGGAGCCCTGCCAGGATCAGCCAATAGCAATCACTCTCCTCCGCAGTGACGTCTGCGGGTTCCAGTGCGCAGGCCCGGCGCGGACACGGGAGCCCCACCCTCACCCGTTGTTCCCGCCCTCCAGACAAGGTTTCCAGGCAACCGGCAGACGGATCGGGCCAGAGCGAGAAGCCGCTCAGTGACCTCCCCATCCCCGGAACTGCGCATGTGCGGCTGAGAGCCCGCCCTCTGACCTTCCGGCTGAGGCATTGACCAATGGGAAGATTGTGGAACCGGAAGGACTCGTCCTCTCGCCAATCAGAGCGCGGGCTTTGTGGGACTAAAGAGCTTCACACAGACTGAAACTTCCTCCTGTCTCCAACATCTGTGAGTAAAACACTTTCTTTTCTCCCCCTTTCCATTTCTTTTCTCATTCTCACCTTCAATTGGTCACTTGCAGCAACTGAAGGGAAAGGAAGTGAATCCAGGGAGGGTGCAGACTCTGGAAAGCTTGGCCCAGGTCTCTCTCTCTCTCTTAAAGACATTGACATCCTTTGCTCCCTCAGCTTGACACATTTATTTGTCTGGCTAAAAGGATGGTCACTTGCCCAATGTTCACAATTAAAGGGCAGCTTTCCCCGGGAAATGGCTGACATTTAATGGGACAGGAAATTAATTTTAAGAGTTTCATTCATGGGATGCAGTTGTCGCTCGTTCGGTCAGCTTTATATCGGAAACCAAACGTAGACTGGATAATCACTTTGCTGAGCATCTTCGGTCTGTTCGCAAACAAGGCCCTGACCTTCCCGTTGCTGGCAATTTTAACAGAAGACCCAGCTCCCATGCCCACATGTCTGTCCTTGGCCTGCGGCCATGTTCCAGTGAAGCTCAACGCAATCTGGAGGAGCAACATCTTATTTTCCAGTTAGGCACGCAACAGCCTTCCAGTCTCAACATCGAATTCAACAACTTCAGATGTTGAGCTCCACCCCACCTTGACCCCTTTTTTTTCATTCCATTTCACTTTAACTTTCTTTTACCTTTTATTTCTTTCTTGTCTTTCCTTATATATTTCCCCCACTCCTTTCCCAGGCCTTCACCCCCCCCCCCTTTATTTACCTTTTCTCACCTTTGCTTCCCCTTCCACCCTTTTTCTCATTGTCCCTCTCTCCCACACATGTCCCCCCTGCCCCCACATCTGCATCTGTCACAGCTCACTCTCTGATTTTAGTTTCTCTGCTGTTTGGCCTTTCACACCTTTTATTCTCTCTGGGGCTGGGTGTTGGTTATCTATAATCTTGTTTGATTTTTTTTTCTGATTTTGTTTGTTTCAATGAAAATGCCTGAATAAAATATATTTTAAAAAATGAATGGAGAAACAGGCTTGAAGGGCCACATGGCCTCCTGCTTCTATTTTCTTTTTATGTTTCTATGTATTGAAGGGGGCCATCTGGGATGGGCTGGGTACAGGGTGGAATTAAGGGGGAAGGAGTTAAGTGGAGAAGATGACGGATGGGAGAGGGGATTGCAGGAATAAGCCTCCGGTAAGGGTGGTACCGTGGAACGTCCGGGGACTGAATGGAGTGGTTAAAACAGGGGAGGGCAAACTTTTCCATGCAAGGGCCACATTCAGAAATTCACAATTTTAAAGGGCCACATAGTATATTAAGTAAAATAATTACTTCACCCGGTTATGATTCTGGGCGCCTCATATAGAACATAGAACATAGAACAGTACAGCACAGAACAGGCCCTTCGGCCCTCGATGTTGTGCCGAGCAATCATCACCCTACTCAAGTCAACGTATCCACCCTATACCAGTAAGCAACCCAACAGCCCCCCCCCCCCCCCCCCCCCATTAACCGTAAAAAAAAATGTTTTTTTTTTAATTAAAAAATTTTTTTTTTATGACTTGGTGGGCCGCATAAAGAGCCCGCGGGCCGTAGTTTGCCCACCCCTGGGTTAAAAGGTCGCATGTAGGGCAGCAGGGTAGGGCAAAGCGGCAGCAGGGTAGCATGGTGGTTAGCATAAATGCTTCACAGCTCCAGGGTCCCAGGTTCGATTCCCGGCTGGGTCACTGTCTGTGTGGAGTCTGCACCCCCTGTGTGCATGGGTTTCCTCCGGGTGCTCCGGTTTCCTCCCACAGTCCAAAGATGTGCGGGTTAGGTGGATTGGCCATGCTTAATTGCCCGTAGTGTCCTAATAAAAGTAAGGTTGGGGGGGGGGGGGGGGGTTGTTGGGTTACAGGTATAGGGTGGATACGTTGGTTTGAGTAGGGTGATCATTGTTCGGCACAACATTGAGGGCCGAAGGGCCTGTTCTGTGCTGTACTGTTCTATGTAGGTCTTCGCTCACCTCAGGAACTTGAAAGTGGGGGTGGTCTTTCTGCAGGAAGGACCTCGTTAGGTTACGGAAGGGGTGGGTCGGGCAGGTTTTCCACGGTGGTGTTGGTAAACGTGGATGCACCAAATTGGGATGATGTGGGTTTTATGAGAGGGTTGGTGGCAGCGATCCCGGATTTGGCCACGCAGCAGTTGATTGTGGGAGATTTTAACTGTGCCAGGATGAGCCAATAGGGATCACTGCTCTGAGGTGACGTCTCCGGGTTCCAGTGCGCAGGCTCGGCGCGGACAAGGGAGTCCCGCCCCCACCCATTGTTCCCCGCCCACCTCCTCGAGACAAGGTTTCCAGGCAACCGGCTGACGGATCCGGCCAGAGCGAGAAGCCGCTCAGTGACTTTCCCCGGGACTGCGCATGTGCGGCTGAGAGCCCGCCCCCTGACCTTCCGGCTGAGGTGTTGACCAATGAAGAAGGAGTCTCTTCGTTCAGAAAAACCGCGGACTTCCGGTGTCTGAAAATGGCGCTTCACACAGACTGAAACCTCCTCCTGTCTCCAACATCTGTGAGTAAAACACTTTCTTTTCTCTCCCTTTCCATTTCTTTTCTCATTCTCACCTTCAATTAGTCACTTGCAGCAACTGAAGGGAAAGGAAGTGAATCCAGGGAGGGTGCAGACTCTGGAAAGCTTGGCCCAGGTCTCTCTCTCTTAAAGACATTGACATCCTTTGCACCCTCAGCTTGACACATTTATTTGTCTGGCTAAAAGGATGGTCTATTTCCCAATGTTCACAATTAAAGGGCTGATTTCCCCAGGAAATGGCTGACATTTAAGGGGACAGGAAAATAATTTTAAAAAAGTCATTCATGGGATGCAGTTGTCGCTCGTTCGGTCAGCATTTATATGGGAGACCAAACATAGACTGGATAATTGCTTGGCTGAGCATCTTCGGTCTGTTCGCAAACAAAACCCTGACCTTCCTGTTGCTGGCCATTTTAACACAAGACCCAGCTCCCATGCCCACATGTCTGTCCTTGGCCTGTGGCCATGTTCCAGTGAAGCTCAATGCAATCTGGAGGAACAACATCTTATCTTCCAGTGAGGCACGCAACAGCCTTCCAGTCTCAACATCAAATTCAACAACTTCAGATGATTAGCTCCACCCCACCTTCACCGCTTTTTTTCATTTCATTTCACTTTAACTTTCTTTGATCCTTTATTTCTTTCTTGTCTTTCCTTTTATATATTCCCCCCACTCTTTTCCCCTATCTTCACCCCCCCCCTTTATTTACCCTTTCTCCCCTTTGCTTCCCCTTCCACCCTTTTTCTCATTTTCCCTCTCTCCCACACATGTCCCCCCTGCCCCCACATCTGCATCTGTCACAGCTTACTCTCTGATTTTAGTTTCTCTGCTGTTTGGCCTTTCACACCTTTTATTCTCTCTGGGGGCTGGGTGTTGGTTATCTATAATGTTGTTTGATTTTTCTTCTGCTTTTGTTTGCTTCAATTAAAATGCCTGAATAAAATATATTTTTATAAATGAATGGAGAAACAGGCTTGAAGGGCCAAATGGCCTCCTCCTGCTTCTATTTTCTTTTTATGTTTCTATGTATTGTATTGAAGGGGGCCATCTGGGATGGGCTGGATACAGGGTGGAATTAAGGGGGAAGGAGTTAAGTGGAGAAGATGACGGATGGGAGAGGGGATTGCAGGCATAAGCCTCCGGTAAGGCTGGTACCCTGGAACGTCCGGGGACTGAATGGGCCGGTTACAAGGTCTTCGCTCACCTCAGGAACTTGAAAGGGGGTTGGTCTTTCTGCAGGAGAAGCATCTCCTTGCGAAGGACCACGTTAGGTTATGGAAGGGGTGGGTCGGGCAGGTTTTCCATTCGGGGTTTGATTTGAAATCGAGGGGAGTGGTGATTTTAATGAACAGCTGGTGGTGTTTGTAAATGTGGATGCACAAAATTGGGATGATGTGGGTTTTATGAGAGGGTTGGTGGCAGCAATCCCGATTTGGCCACGTCCCAGTTGATCGTGGGAGGAGATTTTAACTGTGTCCGGGGTTTGATCCGGGGTTGTTGTTGGATGGAGGTTTTTGTGATAAGGTGCGGGCGGTGATTAAGGAGCATGTGGAGTTGAATCAGAATGGGGAGGTATTGGCAGTCACTTTGTGGCAAGCAATGAAGGCAGTGTGTCGTATTCAATATTTTCCCCGCTTCCGGACTGTGATAGAAAGATGCAAACATGATTCATTAGGTAAGCAAAACTGAACTTTATTTACGAATTAGAATTGCTAGCAGTAATGGCAGAGACTAGAAGTCGGAAAGCAGTCAAGTACAAACTACTGAGTCCGTCCCAAGTCTGCGATAGTACAGAAGAATAAGAGGATTTTTATACATTATAGGATCAAGATAACCCGAATACAACTTGGTAAGGAATTAGAAAGAAAGTAAAACACAAGTAATAATCGTTACAATGGCGTCACCTTGCTGACCTTTCGGGGACTGGAGCCTCATATCATTATCTTGTCTTTGTTTTAAGAAATGGACAAATTTGTTTACGTACAGGAATGTCGTATTCAATATTTTCCCCGCTTGACTGTGATAGAGAAATGCAAACATGATTCATTAGGTAAGCAAAACTGAACTTTATTTCCGAATTAGAACTGACTGCTAGCAGTAATGGCTGATACTTGGAGTCGGAAAGCAGTCAAGTACAAACTGCGGAGTCCGTCCCAAGTCTGCGATAGTACAGAAACAGAAGGCGATTCTTATACATTATAGGATCAAGATAACATGAATACAACTTGGTCAGGAATTTGATCGAAAGTAAAACATAAGTAATAATCGTTACTTTAGGGGAATGGAGTTTCATATCATTATCTTGTCTTTGTTTTAAGAACGGGACAAATTTGTTTACGAACAGGAAGAGACAGCTTTTCAGCTTGGTATTTATTGAGACTGCTTCTAGGTTCATGACGAACAAGCCTTATCTAGACTCTCAGAGTCACCCAGTCATCAGGTCATGTTGACCTCGGCTGTATCTGTGTATTTTGTATCTGTGTCTTAGGTTAAATTCAATTGTACCAAGAAGACTTGACTAGTTTTCCCATCATGCCATTATTTGCTTCACACAATACCACACTCCCCCCTTTTGTCATATCATGACAACCAGCTAAATAGGTATATCCATGATTTGTTTGAAAATGCATTTACACAAGCAGGAAAGCAATCCTATTCCTAGTAGCAGTAGAATAAAGGCCTTAAAGATCCAGTCAAATAATCCATGACCCAACCACCCTAGCCAACCCAGCGGGTTATAGTCGTGAAATTCGCAGCCAATTTCTTGAATTTGAGCAGCCTGTCTCTTAATATGGTCGGCCAGGTTAGTGATATTTTCAGAGCCATCTGGAATGTAAGTACAGCACTCTTGGCCTATGATAGTGCACGTTCCTCCCTGCGAGGCTAACAGATAATCCAAAGCCAGTCGATTTTGTAATGCCACGGTCCGGACAGCCACTAGCTCAGCTGAGACCTCGGCCAGTGCCTGTCCAGTGTCCCTGGCTTCTGTTGCAGTTACGTTTGCCAGATGTTCCAATGCTGAGGCCATGTAGATCAGTTCGTTGGATGCCTTGCCTGTTCCGTACAAGGGAAAGGCCATCATAAGGAATTGTTCCGTTTTAGAAATTGTTCTTTTTGCTCGCGAGGGGGAGTGCTTAAGGGTGGGTCGGTGACGCATTTGGGGTGTGACATATCCCAAAAAGCAGGATCCTGTCCAATCAATGGGGAGCCACAGATATGCTTTAGTGCCGCATATGAAATAGGTTCCATTGTAGGCTGTAAAATCATCAGCTGATGTCATCCAGGGGATTGTATTGGTAGGTTGCACCTACTTTGCCCCATTAACTTTCCTTTCCCTGATTTATTAAAACATATGGGACCTTGAACATTATACGAGTGGACAGTGAGGGAGGGTGGAGTCAGGACATGATTATAGGTAGGTTGATACGAAGCTGAAAATCCGCTCCATTGTTGTCCTAGTTTCTTTCTGTCCCAGTTTTTTTTACCAACACGAGGTCTCCGGTTTTGACCACTGGATATCGAGGGACGGCTGTCCCTGTCATTACTGGTAGATGTACCTGTTTTACCTGTGAGTGAAGAAACTTCAAAGAAAGTGTTAATTGCATCAAATAGTTCTGCATTTGTTCCCCCATCACATGGAGGTCTACTCCCTCTAGGGGTTTTTCATGGGCATCCCAGGGAGTCCTGATTGGCCGACCATAGACTATCTCTGCAGCTGACAGTCCGGTCCGCGAATGGGGAGTCACTCGCATGTGAAACAGTGCCAAGGGTTATACTTTTAGCCAATTTAACCCAGTTTCTTCAGTTAATTTAGATAATTTTTCTTTTAAAGTCCCGTTGGCTCTTTCCACAATTCCTGCTGCCTGCGGGTGATACGCGCAGTGCAGTTGCTGTTTAATTACAAGGGCTTTGCACAATTCAGTATTGATCCGAGCTACAAAATGTGGTCCATTGTCTGAGCTCACTATTTTGGATACCCCAAAACGAGGAATGACTTCCGTTAACAACAACTTCACTACTGTATGTGCCGTACAATTAGTGGTGGGGAAGCCTTCAATCCATTTACTAAACACATTGATTATTACTAAACAATATTTATAGCACTGTGCTTTTGGCAATTTGATAAAATCAAGCTGTATACAAGCAAAAGGATCATCTGGCAAGGGGTGGTTCCCGGAGGACCTTTACTCTTATTATGTTTCATGGAAATGACGCATCGATCCAGCCGCGTTTGCTGTATTCAAATCTGGGTGCCACCAAGTTTTTAGGAGTAGCTGCACCACTCCCTCCTTGCCAAGATGGGTACAAGAATGCAAATAATCAACAAGTAACAGCCATGAAGAATTCGGAATACAAACTTGACCAACTGGAGTCAGCCAGAGGTCTCGCGTCAAGGAGTGCGAACACCTCATTGACTTCCATAGTGTTCGCTCAGAATCAGAGGCGTCCCTCTGCAAATTTTGAACTTCAGCTATCTCTGGCATGCCCTTCATCCTTAATGCAGGTACCTGGTTTAGAACCTGATTAGCCCCACTGGGAACAATTAAAGAGGTTGATGAAGCTGCAGTTTTAGCAGCTGAATCAGCACGGGCATTTCCTAATTGAACAGAAGTGTCACCCTTCGTGTGTGCAACAGATTTAATAACTGCCAATTGACGGGGAAGCTGAATGGCATCGAGGAGATTTTTAACCCAAAGAGCATTTTGAATGGGAGTTCCCACAGAGGTGAGAAAACCTCGCTGTTGCCAGAGGCGGCCGAAATCATGGGTCATGCCAAAGGCGTACCTAGAATCAGTGTAAACATTAGTACTTTTGTCTGTGGCCAAAATACATGCTTGAGTAAGGGCGAATAGCTCGGCTTTTTGTGCAGAGACAGGGGTCTGGAAGGCTGCTGCTTCCTGCACGTCAGTGTCGGTTACCACGGCATATCCCGACTGTGGGACGCCAAATGGGGAAATGGAGGAACTGCCATCAACATAAAAAATTAGATCTGGATTATCAATAGGCCTGTCTGTTAAATCCGGGCGAGTTGCGGTAAGGAAGTGGTTCCGAAGCAAACAATCGTGTGGTGGTTAAGGTTATCGGGGGCTGTTCGAGGAACACAGCAGGATTTAAGGTTGAACAATAATGAAAAGAGAGGTAGGGGTTTTGCAATAGTGAAACCTCATAGCGGCTCAATCGCGCTTGAGTCAGATGCTGGGTTTGCTGAGACGTTAGGAGAGCCACAACAGTGTGTGAAGTATGCACTTGTACTTGCTGGTGAAGGGTTAGATTGGAGGTTGCCTGGACTAACAAATGGACAGCAGCAAGAATTTGGGTGAAAAGGTCTGTTATACATAGGTCGTCCTAGCGCTGGGGCGGTAGCCAGGGTGTTTTTCAGAGTAATAAAAGATTGCTTTGCTGAATCAGGTAGTTCAAACTTAAGAGGAGCATTTTGAGAGGAGTACGGAGTTAATTCTTTAGTATGCACAGTAACATTAGGAATCCATTGTCTGCAAAAGTTCACTAATCCTAAAAAGGCTCGCACCTGCTTGGGCGATGTAGGAAATGGGGTCTACAGTTTTGGAGTAATGCGTTCTTGAGTAAGGGAGCGATCAGTAGCACTTATAAGGACACCCAAAAATTTGACTTGTCGTTGACCTTTATGAACTTTAGCGGGCGGGATCACGTATCCCCATGAATGGAGACAGATGAGCAGGTAAAAGGTGTCACGCTGGTTAGCGATGAAATCAGGGCTGGCAAGGAGTAAGTCATCAACATATTGAATGATGGTGGAGCCACCAGGAGGTGCTAATGTCGCTAACTGGGAGTGGCCGAACGCCATTCGGATGGTCTACCTATCTTAGGAACTGGAAGAATCGGGGTGTTACAGGGTGATTGGCACGGTATCAAAATTCCCTGTTGAAGGAACGATTAAATCAGAACCGAGACTCCTTCTTCAGCCTTTGGCCGCAAAGGATACTGTGAAATAGAGGGCAAGGGCATATCAGGTTTGATTCTAATAACAACGGGAGGGACATTAGTGAGATCAACTTCGTGTTTGGAGGCTGCCCATAAATCTGCGGGTAGTTCAGGAGTCGTAGATTGGGCTGAATGATGATGGTGCAGTGTGCCAATGTGTACAAATGGGCGTTTAAAATATTCTAAAGTGCCTGCGGGTAGGGTTTGACTATCATTAAGGAAAGGATCAGCTTGTCCTCTTAGTGCAGCTGCCAGAAATCCCAAGGACTTGGCACAGTAGCCTTTGTTGACAGAAAGGGTCACGTGGGGTGATACAAGTCTCGATTGATGCCATAGGCTGTGGGGTAAATCAACAAGAAAGGCAGACCCTTCTTTTGTCTTGGTGAATGCTCTCCAAATCGGGCGAGGTTACTGTATGATCGTAGCAAAGAGTGACATGTGGATTGGGAATATCTAAGGGAGGTGAAAAGTGTGAGGGATCAAAATCAATCGACCACCACTGTGGAGTAGTGAATAGGGGAAAGTTTCGAAGCTGGGCCTGCGGGATAGGTGATATGGTAATGCGGTTATCAAGGCTTGGGTCACTATATTCTCTCATCTGGACTCTATCGGGTGTTTTAAACAGTGGTACTCAGGGTTAACGTTAGCTGCCAGCATAGAATACTGAGCAATCAGACGCAGGCACAGAAGTTATTAAATTCTGCAGCTGGTGACCTCGTATTTGAGACAGTTCTATAAACATTCCATTATCAATGCACTGTATTACCGCTCCGAATTTGCAGTGTCTATCTGGACAGCCTGAAACGATCTGAAGTTATTTTAGACAAGAATCCATTGTTAAGTTCTTAACCATAATCTTGTATTAACTTTGCTCCCCTTTTTTCATTTTGGGAGATTTGTCATCCTCAGATATTCCTGAACAAAAACTAATGGAGTGTTTTAGCCCCTTTCTAATCAAGCTGGATAGCCTAACTTGGTTCTTTTCCCATCTGTGCATTCCGTTTTCAAGACCTGTCAATTCTATACCCAATTTTAATTCTTTATCCTGCCAGCTGGCTAACAAGGAGGCATCCTTCAATTTTGGACAATATTCCCTCCATTGAGCAACTAACTTTTTAGCAGTTGACGTCCTATTATTTTCACAAATCACTTATTGAGCTTCTATTACTGTTGATAGGTCTTTAGTTGTTCACACAGCGTTTGCAGTACGCTGCCATTTTAAAAAGTTGTATCTAAAGTTTTACCCATTGCACACTTTGTCTGATGCCAGATGGTCCTTCTGATTATAATTTTAACAATTGATTAAGGAAATTACGTGTGTGATGTTTTATGTCAGGGTCCGCACGCTTTTTGCCCTGTTTATGTGTTGTTAAGCAGAGTTATCCGCATCTGCAGGAGATTACAATTTAAATCACGGAGTAATCGCGCTCCGTACAAACCAATTAACAGCTCGAAGGTGACACCGTAAAGATTCTATGCCACCCGCCTTACAAAGTTAACGGGAACCTTTTATCGCGAAGGCTTCAGGTAATAACAAGGACCATGTTGGCATCGATATCTCTTTACCTCTTTCAAATAATCACAGCTTGAAACATAATTTTTAAAGTCAAAGTCTAAAAAATGAAATATGAATTCTTTCCCTCTCTCTCTTATCTATCTCTCTCCCTCTCTACATAACTCTGTCTGTCTTTGGAACTCTTGTTGCTCTTTCTCTTTATCTGCCTACCTCTCCATCTCTGCCTCTCCCTGACTCGCTCTCTTTCGCTATCTCTAACAGTTCCTGTCTCTTGTCGCTGTCTCTCTCTCTCTCCTTCAATCTCTTCCTCTGTCTCTCTTTCTCTCTCTTGGATTCAGCCCTTGTCCTTGCAGACAAATTTTGAACAAAAATTTTTCATTCTCTTTCGAAAACTTTATCTGTGTTATTCCATTTAAGTCAATTTGCACTGATTAATCTTAGAGGCATTATCTGTTCTCTGAGATGTATTTCTTTGTTTGTCAATTCAGAAAAGACCAACTGTCTGCTGAAATGGTTAATGTTTCTTGCAGAATCTAAGGGGCGGGGAACTTGGCGTGATGCCATTTACGTCTTTTCACGCAATCTAAAAACTTATTCATATTTCAATTACTCTTATTTGTAAAGTTACTTTCTTTTAAACTGATATAGTGTGAACTGAACAACTTTGGAACATTTTGGGAAGCTTGAGAACATTTGCAAGAGGAAATATGAATGTTTTGCCATTAGTTTAAAAACAATTCGAGTACGCATTTTGTTGTCCTTCAGAAGAACCACTTGTTATCATAATAAGGCCAGTACAACATTCCAAGCAGTAGTTAGTTAACATCATCTGATCTACTAAATTTCATTCAAAAACAATGTTAAACTTTAGTCATTATTGCCAGCATGCTTCTAAATTGGTAACTTATTAACTTCACTTCTATAATTTCCTTATTGTGGATCTTTTAATCAACATCTTTTAGTCAATTATCATGTCTTCCGTAGAGAAGGGTTGTTCGATATTTACGGCTTGCGTCTGTGACCGAGTGCGTGTCACTAAGGGGGATACGTTAGCAGGAGTTTCATTGGTAATGGGATCAGAAGTGGGAGTCAGGACTTGGGAAAGTAGAATTGTAAGATCGGGGAGCGCAAAATGAGGGTGGGGTCCAGGGTTCAAATTCTCCTCGTCTTCCGTATCGCTTGAATATGGGAACATCGGCATGCCAGAGCAACTGGGAGGATCCTCCTTTCCTATAATCTTACGAGCTAGCCCTATTTGTCTGGTGAGAGGAGGTTTCTTATTGCTGAATTGCTTTTTTAGTGTTTTGACTGTTTTCTATCCCAAAGCTCACATTACAATTTTAAAGTCTCCCAATCTTTCGCTTTACCGTTCACACACTCATTAATCCCTTTTGCGGGTGTTATCTCTCAAACTCATTAATAGTGATTGTTCATTGCATTAAGTGGACTGTTTTTTCCACTGTAAAATTAAACAATTTGAAGCCGGCATTTTTTTTTTCCAGATTGCTTTTTTTTCTGCATCAATGCTATTGTCAAAGTTCCAAGATCCCTGTGTAACCTAGTGGCCAGATATCGTTACCTAATTTATTGTTTAAAGCAGCGCTGCAGCCAATCTTTGAATATTACGTTCTTGAGAAGGGGTTTCTAAACACATGAAAATAGTTTTGTCTAAAGCTTGTCGCATAATGTCAGTAAAATGTGCCCCAGGCAAAAAAAAACGCTCAAACAAAATTTCTGGTACCAAATCAAATTGGAGGGTCCTTGACCCCAAAAAAATTACTGACAGGGTCCTAACCCAAAAAACTTAATCAAAGGGTCCCTGGCCCCAAAAAATTTCTGACAGGGTCCCTGACCCCAAACTTATTGACAGCCTGTATAAATGCGGATGAAAAACAAGATCAACAAGGTCCCTGACCTGCGGCTAATTACACAAAAAAAAACCTTAGGTTATGTGAAATCAGTTTAAATTCAATTGCACCAAGAAGACTTGACTAATTTTCCCATCATGCCATTTTTTGCTTCACACAATACCACAAGTGGCCAGTGGTGGGGGGGGGGGGGGGATTATTTTGTTTGAGACTCGTGTGGATAGGGAAAGGAGGGAGGAACATGACCGTCTAGTGAGCAAGATAGTGGAGGTGGATAGGGAGTATTCGAGGATGCCCACCGCGGAGGGAATGGCGAGGAGGAAAAAAATTGCAGAGGCAATTTGACAGGCTCACAACAGGGAGGGCCGTAGGGCTATTATGTAAGGCAAGAGGGGAGCAATATGAGTATGGGGAGAAGGCGAGCCGCATGCTGGCACACCAGCTACAGAGGCAGGCCCTGTCCAGGGAAATATTGAAGATATGGACTGTGGCTGGGGATGTGGTGTTAGAGCCTGAGAAGATAAACAAAGCGTTTCGGGAGTACTACCTGGGACTTTACGAGGGGGATAAGGGGCGATTTCCGGACAAGCTGGAGTTTCCCCAGGTGAAGGAAGCAAAGAGGCAGGCATTGGAGGAGCCCTGGGGCTGAGGGAGGGTGCTGTATATTATCAGGGGTATGAAGTCAGGGAAGGCCCCAGGGCCACTTGGGTACCCGGCGTAATTTCATAAGGAATTTGTGACGGACCTGGCACCTCATCTGTTGGGGGCGTTTAAAGGATCGCTGGCGATGGGGGAGTTGTTGGAGATGATCACACAGGCAGGATGGAGGAGTCTGTCCCGACATGGGTATGGTTGCTGTATGTGGTGCCAAGAGCGAGTGTGAGGATGTATAATATGAGTTTGCGAAGTTTGGCTGAGGCTGGGGTGCCGGCTGTCGCCGTTGCTGTTTGCCCTGGCCATAGAGCCATTGGTGATGGCTCTCAGAGGGTCGGTGGAGTGGTGGGGGATTATGAGGGGACACAGGGATCAGTGGGTGTAGCTCTCTGTCGATGACCTCTTGCTGGCGAGTATGGGAAGGATTATGGGCCTGCTGGGGAGTTTTGGAGGGTTCTCAGGGTACAAACTGAATGTAGGGAAAAGCGAGGTTTTCCCGGTGAATGAGCTGGCACAGCGGGCTAATGGGGATTCCATCTATGGGAGGGAGGGATAGGTTTAGGTATTTAGGGATTCAGGTAGCGAGGGAATGGATGGGGCTCCATAAGTGGAACTTAACGAAGCTGGTGGAGGAAGCCAGCGAGGATGTTAAGAGGTGGGATACACTGCAGTTGACGTTGGCGGGGAGGGTCCAAGTGGTGAAAATGAATATTCTGCCGAGGGTCTTGTTTATCTTTCAGGCTCTCCCGATCTTTCTACCAAACGCATTTTTACGGAAATTGGCCACGATCATTTTGGACTTTGTATGGGTGGGGAAGGTGCCGAGGGTGGGGAGGACCCTGCTACAGAGGCAGCTGGGGGGGGGGGGGGGGGGGTTGGCATTGCCAAAGCTGTTTCATTATTATTGGGCGGTGAATGTGTACAAGGTGCGGCGGTGGTGGGAAGGAGAAGGGGGAGAGTGGGTTAGGATGGAGGAGGAATATTGTCAGGGGTCTAGTTCTGTTTGTTGTGAATTTAGTGTACCCAATTCGTTTTTTCCCATTCGGGCAATTTAGCGTGGCCAATCCACCTACCCTGCACATTTTTGGGTTGTGGGGACGAAACCCACGCAGACACGGGGAGAATGTGCAAACTCCACACGGACAGTGACCCAGAGCCGGGATCGAACCTGGGACCTCGGTGCCGCGAGGCACTGGTGCTAACCACTGTGCCACCGTGCTGCCCTCATGAGGGGTCTAGTTTGAGGGCTGTGGTGACGGCGTTGCCAATGGCTCCGAGTAGGTACTCAGGGGGCCCGGTGGTGCAGTGCACGGTGAAGATATGGGATCAGTTGAAGAGGCATTTTCGGGTGGAAGGGATGTTGGTGTTAAGGCCGCTTTGTGAGAATAATGGGTTTGAGCCGGGGGGGGGGGTTGGGTGGATAGTGTATACAGGAGGTGGAGGGAAGGGCCTGGTCAAGGTGAGGGTCTGTATTTGGAGGAAGGGTTCGCCAGTCTCGAGGTGCTAAGGGAGAGGGTAGCGCTGCCGAGGGAGAGTGAGTTCAGGTATCTGCCGGTTAGGGACTTTGCAGAAAAGGTCTGGAGGGTGTCGTATTCAATATTTTCCCCGCTTCCGGACAGTGATAGAAAAATTCAAACAGCATTCATTAGGTAAGCAAAACTGAACTTTATTTACGAATTAGAACTGCTAGCAGTAATGGCTGAGACTTGAAGTCGGATGGCAGTCAAGTACAAACTGCTGAGTCCATCCCAAGTCTGCGATATTACAGAAGAATAAGGCGATTTTTATACATTATAGGATCAAGTTAACATGAATACAGCTTGGTCAGGAATTTGATCGAAAGTAAAACATAAGTAATAATCGTTACAATGGCGTCACCTTGCTGAACTTTAGGGGACTGGGGTCTCGTATCATTATCTTGTCTTTGTTTTAAGAGATGGACAAATTTGTTTACGTACAGGAAGAGACAGTTTTTTAGCTTATCGTATATATTTAGACTGGTCTGGTCTCATGACGAACGCGTCTTATCCAAGTTTTAGAGTCACCCAGTTCTCAGGTCAAGTTGACCTCGGCTGTTTGTATTTGTGTATTTTGTATCTGTGCCTTAGGTTATGTGAAGTCAGTTTAAATTGAATTGAACCAAGAAGACTTGACTAGTTTTCCCTTCATGCCATTATTTGCTTCACACAATACCGCAAGGGGGTTTCCTAGATTGCCAGGATACACCCTGCTGGAGCGACTGCTGCTTCCGGATGTGGAAGGGGAGGGAAGAATTGAGGATATATACAAGTGGCTGGGGGAGCAGGGAGGTGAGCTGGTGGTGAAGATCAAGGAGAAATGGGAAGCGGTGTTGGGAGGGGAGATCAGTTGGGGAGTGTGGAGTGAGGCACTGCAAAGGGTAAACAGGACCTCCTATTGTGCAAGGATGAGCCTGATACAGCTGAAGATGGTGGGTGCAAATGAGTCGGACGAGAATGTGTGGGTTCTTTCAGGGGGTAGCAGATGAGTGTGAGAGGTGTGGGCGGGGGCCAGCGAATCACGAGCACATGGTTTGGGGTTGTGTATAATTGGAAGGATTCTGGGCGGGAGTGTTCACGGTCTTAGCCAGGATAGTGCAGGTGGAGGTGGACCCAGATTCTTTGGTGGCGATATTTGGGGTTTCAGAGAAGCCGGAGCTCATGGAGAGGAGGAAAGCCAATGTCGTCACCTTCACCTCTCGGATTGCACAGTGGCAAAGTTTACTAGAGTGGTGGTCGGCATCACCACCGGGGTAGCGGCTTGGTTGGGTGACCTGTACGACTTCCTGTGGTTGGAGAAGATAACGTCTGAGTTAAGGGGCTCTGCAGAGGGGTTTGAGAAAAGGTGGGGGATGTTTGTGACTGTGTTTGAGGAGCTGTTCATCGCAGGGTGGTGGGGGGTGGTAAAGGGAAACAATTTGTACAAACTGTGTAGTTGATTGCTGGGAAGTATGTTGCCGGGCTGTTTATTTGCTGTAACCTGTTTTAATACATGTTTGTAATAAAATACAATGAAAAAAAACATTTCTCTGTATTGCTGTGGATCTGGGGTCACATGTAGGCCGGACCAGGTAAGGACGGCAGATTCCCTTCCCTAAATGACATGAACGAACCAGTTGGGTTTTTACGACAATCGGCAATGGTTCCATGGTCATCATCAGACTTTTAATTCCAGACTTTTACTGAATTCAAATTGCACCATCTGCTGTGGTGGGATTTGAACCCTGCTCCCCAGAGCATTTACAAAGCATCTGCTGTGACAAAGAGTCATCCAGACTGGAAACGTTAGCTCCCTTCTCTCCCCACAGATATTGTCAGACCTGCTGCGATTGTCCAGTATTTTCTGTTTTTGTTTCAGATTCCAGCATCTGCAGTAATTTGCTGTTCTCCCCAGAACATTATCCTGGATCTCTGGATTACTGATCCAGAGATAATACCATTGCACCATGCGCAGTGGCTAGCACTGTGCCGAAGGCCCGGGTACGATCCCGGCCCCGGGTCACTGTCTGTGTGGATATTGCACATTCTCCCCGTGTCTGCGTGGGCCCCACCCGCCTTTTGAAATACTTTGCCTCCCCCTTCCGTCATTTAGATTGTCTGTCAGTTCCAGATTTCTCACATCCTCCTCCCACATAGGGTTCAGTATATTGCTCATTATCAGTTCAGTTATATACACAGGGGCCGGTTTAGCTCAGACGGCTGGACAGTTGGTTCGAGATTCAGAGCGACGCCAACAGCATGGGTTCAATTCCCGTACTGGCTGAGGTTATTCATGAAGGCCCACTTTCTCAACCTTGCCCCTCGCCTGAGGTGTGGTGATGGTCAGATTAAATCACCACCAGGCAGCTCTCCCCGCAAAGGGGAAAGCAGACTATGGTCATCTGGGACTATGGCCACTTTGCTCTTGATACAAATAGAACATAGAACATAGAACAGTACAGCACAGAACAGGCCCTTCGGCCCTCAATGTTGTGCCGAGCCATGATCACCCTACTCAAACCCACGTATCCACCCTATACCCGTAACCCAACAACCCCCCCCCTTAACCTTACTTTTATTAGGACACTACGGGCAATTTAGCATGGCCAATCCACCTAACCCGCACATCTTTGGACTGTGGGAGGAAACCGGAGCACCCGGAGGAAACCCACGCACACAGGGGGAGGACGTGCAGACTCCACACAGACAGTGACCCAGCCGGGAATCGAACCTGGGACCCTGGAGCTGTGAAGCATTTATGCTAACCACCATGCTACCCTGCTGCCCCTTATGGAGAATGGACAACGATTTTAAGGTCTGTCTGTCTGGGACATGGAACAGTGACCATGGATCTGTTGCTCAAACTAAATCGTACCTTAACAAGAATTGTGAGGGTATATATTGGGTGGAGTGAGTGTTGGATGACTTTTGGGAAGGAGAGAGGATTGAATGTTCATAGAAACTAGAACTAAAGTGAGAATGGAGGGAGAGTGTGTGGGATGGAGATTTACAGCTTTTGGGGAATGAGAGAGGAAAGAATGTTCCAGAGAAACTAGAATTGTCTGTTCTGAATGTACTGAATGTACTGACAGTGATGATTGTGTGAACCCCTTTTACAGGATCTCAGAAGGTGAGGATTTACAGACCGAAATCTCAAAGCAAACTTCACGTCAACATCCGACAGCGTCGCTCAAATCATCGGGACTGGAATATCATCGGCCTTTAAATCTAAAAAGAGAAATGTTTGTCTGTTCTGTCTGCTTCAGAATGCTTTAAACATCAGTGTGACTGGAAAAGCATCGAGTCACACACATCCGAGTGAGAGTGTTCCAGAGCAATGACTGTGGAAAGAGCTTTAACCAGTTACACAGCCTGAAAAACATCACACCATTCACAGCGGGGAGAGACCGTACACGTGTTCTGTGTAAGGACGAGGCCTCAACTGGGCGGTGAACCTGGAGAGACACAAGGACACCCGCACCATGGAGAAACCGTGGAAATGTGGGGACTGTGGGAAGGGATTTAGTGCCCCATCACGGCTGGAAGCTCATCGACGCAGTCACACTGGGGAGAGGCCGTTCACCTGCTCTCGGTGTGAGAAGGGATTTGCTCAATTATCCAACCTGTGGGTACACCAGCGCGTTCACACTGGGGAGAGGCCGTTCACCTGCTCTCAGTGTGGGAATGGATTCGCTCTGTTATCCAGCCTGCAGAAACACCAGCGGGTTCACACAGGGGAGAGGCCGTTCACCTGCTCTCAGTGTGGGAAAAGATTCGCTCGGTTATCCAACCTGCGGACACACCAGCGAGTTCACACTGGGGAGAAGCCATTCACCTGCTCTCAGTGTGGGAAGGGATTCACTCGGTTATCCAACCTGCGGACACACCAGCGAGTTCACACTGGTGAGAGGCCGTTCACCTGCTCTCATTGTGAGAAGGGATTCATGGACTTATCCACCCTGCGGACACACCAGCGAGTTCACACTGGGGAGAGGCCGTTCACCTGCTCTCAGTGTGGGAAGGGATTCACTCGGTCATCTCACCTGCAGATACACCAACGAGTTCACACTGGGGAGAGGCCATTCAGCTGCTCTCAGTGTGGGAAGGGATTCAGCAATTCATCCTCCCGGCTGTCACACCAGCGCACTCACAGTAAGGAGAGGCCGTTCACCTGCTCCGAGTGTGGGAAGGGATTCACTCGGTCAACCTACCTGCTCAAACACCAGCAAGTTCACATCGGGAAGAGGCTGTGATACGATCTCTCATTTTATCTTCAAATAAATGTCACAGGTCCAGTTGATTGCAGGTGTCTGAAAATACAACTTTATTTGCTAAACATTCACCTTGATTCTATTAAATAAAAAAACTTAATAAAAACCAATAATACATCAAACATAATAAAGAGAGTTAGAAAATCAATACATTGTTCAGAATTTCTGCAGAATAAAGTTTGAATCATGAAGCCTTATTCTTAATGAAATTCTGATCAATGGTCTAATCCGTCATTTACTCTCATTGGTTTCTAATTCTCAGCTGCAGCTTCCTGATTTATTCAAATATCTGTCTATCACTTAGAAAATGATTTGTTATCCAAGCATTGGTCATTACTTGAGATTTACTAATCTCCATCAAATTGATTAAATGTCTACGTGCCCCCGTCACGTGTACCAATCCTGCAGATATAAGGTACTTGCATTAACCTTGCTGTTGCTAAGGCTGTGATACATTTTCATTCCAGAATGTGTTGAGGAACAATGGTTTATTAATTACAAGGGGCTTTTCTGCAATTTTTCATGAAACAATGTTAAATTCCTGCATCACAATTATTATTTATTATCTGAAACAATGACTATCTTTCCACATTAACCTGTGGATATTCCATTCTCTGTCTGTGCTCTGAATTAAGAAATGTGCTGCATCAATTCTTAAAGGCACCAATAAATCCGTAAAGCAATAAATCAGTAAATATCTGGCCGTTTATCTGCTGTGTGTGTGGGAAGGGTTTCCCTGTTATCCACCCTGCGCAGCTACCAGCGAGTTCACAAATGATGACAGGGGTTGGACTCTGCTGTTATTGCTGCTGTTAATCACACCCAGGACTGAACCATGTTCATTCTGACACTTGGTGAAGTGGGAGGGTCAGAGGGTTTCTCTCTGCTGGACTCAGTGAGGGGGCTGAGGAGATTTACGAGAACGGCACCAGGAATGAGGGACTGCAGTTAGTTGGAGAGACTGGAGCAGCTGAAATTGTTCTCTTTAGACCATAGAGTCATTCAGGCAGAGAAGAAGGCCATTCAGCCCATTGATCCCATGCTGGCTCTCTGTGGAGCAAACTGGTCAGTCCCATTTCCCTCAAGTACCCATCCAAATTTAATTTTGAAATAGTTCAGGGTGTCTGCTTTCACCATCCTCACGGGCAGCGAGTTCCAGGTCGTTACCATTCACTGTGCACCTCCCTCCACACCTGTGCACCTCCTCCCACACCCGCCCTTAAATGTGTGTCCCCCCTCGTCCTTGACCCATCAGCTAATGGGAGAAGCTTTTCTTTGTCTTGTCCACCTATATCCAGTCTCCCCTCGACCTCCTTCGCTCCAAAGTGAACAATCCCGGCTTCTCCGTCTGAGGCTTGTGGTTAAAATTCCTCCTCCGTAGAACCATCGAAAAGTTACAGCCCTGAAAGAGTCCATTCCAGTGGTTTAGCACAGGGCTAAATCGCTGGCTTTGAAAGCGGACCAAGGCAGGCCAGCAGCACGGTTCATTTCCCGTACCAGCCTCCCCGAACAGGCGCCGGAATGTGGCGACGAGGGGCTTTTCACAGTAACTTCATTTGAAGCCTACTTGTGACATGAAGCGATTTTCATTTTCTTTTTCATTTCATTTGTTCCATCTTGTCCATACCAGCACAAGGAAACCCAGGTGCCCTTTCTAATCCCTGCTTCCTGCATCCGGCCCATAGCCCTCTAGTTTATACCCCTGGATCTTAAACAACAATGAGTCAGAGTACAGGAGGGAGACAGAGAACTTAGTAGCATAGTGCGACAGCAACAATCTCTCCCTCAATGTCAGCAAAACTAAGGAGCTAGTCATCAACTTCAGGAAGGGAAGTGTCGTCCACACCCCTGTCTGCATCAATGGTGACGAGGTGGAGATGTTTGACAGCTTCAAATTCCTAGGTGTGAAAATCATCAACAATCTGTCCTGGTCCATGCACATCGACGTTACAACCAAGAAAACACAACAGCGCGTATCCGTCCTCGGAAAAGTAAGGAAACTCGGCCTGTCCACATTGACTCTGACCGATTTTTACAGATGCACCGCTGGCTGCATCACAGCCTGGCATTGCAACTGCTCGGCCCAAGACCATGAGAAACTACAGAGAATCTTGTAACCAGCAGTGCACAAGGGTCACGTTTGAAATTATCAAGCATGTCATGTTGTGTAAGCACAGTTGCATTTTGACATATGACAGTTTAAAATTATGATGCAGATCAGGGTTTGTAAGACGCATTTACATTTCTATGTAAATATATTACAGTTCCAGAGGAAGGGGCATGTGTTGAAAGGCCTGCGCACAGTTCTGTACATTGTTAGATATGTGACCTCCAACCAGCTGGTGGTGATAGAGATCCATCATGTGACTCGAGACACCCGCCAGTTGGCAGTGAGACGGACAAGAAGATGGTCACACTTAGAGTAGCTGCAGGAGAATTCACTGAATTTGTTTATTAGTCATTGTCTGAATTGTAGTTTGTTAATTTGCTTTCCACGAGTTTGTTGGTAAATCACCTTTCCAGTGAAAGAACCAGATGTTCTGTGTCCATCGTTACCACGGCCATAACACAGAACACAACAACTTTTAGTTTGAGATTTGGTTTCTTTAAAATGTAAGATAAATGGAAATTCTGGGATTTGATACAAACACCCTCTGGGAATTCGCAATCACAAGGTGTGGACCATGTTGACTGAAGAAGTCAAAGCTGGAAGGGTAAGATCTGTGAAAGGGCAGCTGGGCTCTTTTAGCTGGAGACCTGGAGACATCGGGTCTGACAATTACTGTCCTGTCTTTGTTACAGAGGTAAATTCTTCATGCAGACCTCAGTGTCGAAAGGTTTGGTTTTGAAGCTAAAAGTCGATTAACATGAACATCTGTTGGACATCCCAATGAGTCTGTGTGACCACAGGGATCAGTGATTCAGGGTGGAGCCTTGGTTGGAATTCTTGGTGTTTCTCACAGAAAGCAGGCAGTCTGCAGTTAGCTTGGAAGCAGCCAGCTGTGGGAGCAGGAGCTGTGAACCAGCTGTGGGAGCAGGAGCTGGGAACCAGCTGTGAGAGCAGGAGCTGTGAACCAGCTGCGGGAGCAGGAGCTGGGAACCAGCTGCGGGAGCAGGAGCTGGGAACCAGCTGCGGGAGCAGGAGCTGTGGGAGCAGGAGCTGTGAGCCAGCTGTGGGAGCAGCAGTAGTGACCCAGCTGTGGGAGCAGGAGCTGTGAACCGGCTGCAGGAGCAGTGAACCAGCTGTGGGAGCTGTGAACCAGCTGTGGGAGCAGGAGCTGTGAGCCAGCTGTGGGAACAGGAGCTGTGAGCCAGCTGTGAAACAGACAGAATTGCCAAATATTTATCCTTCTAGATTCAAAGGCCAATGATATCTAGGTTCTCATAATCTGACATTCAGTTTTTGATATGACGTTTGGTGTGAGATTTCTGTCTGTACTCTCCTTCTGATAGCCGAGAAAGGAGTTTACATAAATCATCACTGTCAGTACATAATAGAAATTCAGAACAGACAATTTAGTTTCTATGGAACATTCCTTCCTTTCATTCCCCAAAAGCTCTAAATCTCCATCCCACACACTCCCTCCATTTTCACTCTGCTCTATCTAAGATGCACCCTCCCAATTCTCCTGAAGGTGCTGATTCAGGCTGATTGACAGATCCCTGCTCACTGCTTCCTGTCCTGGACACAGACCTGAAAATCTACCTGCAGGCTGCCAGACAGATGTATGTCCACAATACTGGACAGAGAATGTATAATATACAGACTGGATTCATTTTCTTTCCCTTCAGTTGCAGCAAGGGATGTCCCCAATGTCCCCCCAGAATGAGGAAAGAAATGGAAAGGGGGAAACATTGATTTCCTCCCAGATGTTGCCGAGGAGGAAGTTTCAGACCAACTTCCGCATTGTGACGTCACAAGGGAGCCCTGCCAGGATCAGCCAATAGGAATCACTCTGCTCCGCAGTGACGCCTGCGGGTTCCAGTGCGCAGGCCCGGCGCGGACACGGGAGCCCCACCCTCACCCGTTGTTCCCGCCCACCAGACAAGGTTTCCAGGCAACCGGCTGACGGCTCCGGCCTGAGCGAGAAGCCGCTCAGTGACCTCCCCATCCCCGGAACTGCGCATGTGCGGTTGAGAGCCCGCCCTCTGACCTTCCGGCTGAGGCATTCACCAATGGGAAGATTGTGGAACCGGAAGGACTCGTCCTCTCGCCAATCAGAGCGCCGGCTTTGTGGGACTAAAGAGCTTCACACAGACTGAAACTTCCTCCTGTCTCCAACATCTGTGAGTAAAACACTTTCTTTTCCCCCCCTTTCCATTTCTTTTCTCATTCTCACCTTCAATTGGTCACTTGCAGCAACTGAAGGGAAAGGAAGTGAATCCAGGGAGGGTGCAGACTCTGGAAAGCTTGGCCCTCTCTCTCTCTTAAAGACATAGTAAGAGTCTTACAACACCAGGTTAAAGTCCAACAGGTTTGTTTCAAACACGAGCTTTCGGAGCACGGCTCCTTCTTCAGGTGAATGGAAAGGCTTGTTCCAGAAATGTTTATATAGACACAGTCAGAGATGCCCCGGAATGCGAGCACCTGCAGGCAATCAAATCATCAAAGATGCAGAGAGAGAGGTAACTCCAGGTTAAAGAGGTGTGAATTGTCCCAAGCCAGTTCAGTCGGTAGGCCTCTGCAAGTCCAGGCTTGTTGGTGGGGGCCGAATGTAATGCGACATGAATCCCAGATCCCGGTTGAGTCCGCATTCATGCGTGCGGAACTTAGCTATAAGTTTTTGCTCAGCAATTTTGCGTTGTCGCGTCTCCTGAAGGCCTCCTTGTAGAATGCTGACCCGGAGATCAGAGGCTGAATGTCCTTGACTGCTGAAGTGTTCCCCAACTGGAAGGGAACAGTCCTGCCTGTTGATAGTCGCACGATGCCGTTTATTCGTTGTCGTATGTCTTAAAGACATAGACATCCTTTGCTCCCTCAGCTTGACACATTTATTTGTCTGGCTAAAAGGATGGTCACTTGCCCAATGTTCACAATTAAAGGGCTGGTTTCCCCGGGAAATGGCTGACATTTAATGGGACAGGAAATTAATTTTAAGAGTTTCATTCATGGGATGAAGTTGTCGCTCGTTCGGTCAGCTTTATATCGGAAACCAAACGTAGACTGGATAATCACTTTGCTGAGCATCTTCGGTCTGTTCGCAAACAAGGCCTGACCTTCCCGTTGCTGGCACTTTTAACAGAAGACCCTGCTCCCATGCCCACATGTCTGTCCTTGGCCTGCGGCCATGTTCCAGTGAAGCTCAACGCAATCTGGAGGAGCAACATCTTATCTTCCAGTTAGGCACGCTACAGCCTTCCAGTCTCAACGTCAAATTCAACAACTTCAGATGTTGAGCTCCACCCCACCTTGACCCCTTTTTTTCATTCCATTTCACTTTAACTTTCTTTTACCTTTATTTCTTTCTTGTCTTTCCTTATATATTTCCCCCCCTCCTTTCCCCGGCCTTCACCCCCCCCCCCCCCCCCTTTATTTACCTTTTCTCCCCTTGGCTTCCCCTTCCACCCTTTTTCTCATTTTCCCTCTCTCCCACACATGACCCCCTGCCCCCACATCTGCATCTGTCACAGCTCACTCTCTGATTTTAGTTTCTCTGCTGTTTGGCCTTTCACGCCTTTTATTCTCTCTGGGGCTGGGTGTTGGTTATCTATAATCTTGTTTGATTTTTTTTTCTGATTTTGTTTGTTTCAATGAAAATGCCTGAATAAAATATATTTAAAAAAATGAATGGAGAAACAGGCTTGAAGGGCCAAATGGCCTCCTGCTTCTATTTTCTTTTAGTGTTTCTATGTATTGAAGGGGGCCATCTGGGATGGGCTGGGTACAGGGTGGAATTAAGGGGGAAGGAGTTAAGTGGAGAAGATGACGGATGGGAGAGGGGATTGCAGGAATAAGCCTCCGGTAAGGGTGGTACCGTGGAACGTCCGGGGACTGAATGGAGTGGTTAAAACAGGGGAGGGCAAACTTTTCCATGCAAGGGCCACATTCAGAAATTCACAATTTTAAAGGTCCACATAGTATATTAAGTAAATAATTACTTCACCCGGTTATGATTCTGGGCGCCTCATATAGAACATAGAACATAGACAGTACAGCACAGAACAGGCCCTTCGGCCCTCGATGTTGTGCCGAGCAATCATCACCCTACTCAAGTCAACGTATCCACCCTATACCAGTAAGCAACCCAACAGCCCCCCCCCCCCCCCCCCCCCATTACCTTAAAAAAAAATGTTTTTTTTTAATTAAAAAAAAAAAATTTTATGACTTGGTGGGCCGCATAAAGAGCCCGCGGGCCGTGGTTTGCCCACCCCTGGGTTAAAAGGTCGCATGTAGGGCAGCAGGGTAGGGCAAAGCGGCAGCAGGGTAGCATGGTGGTTAGCATAAATGCTTCACAGCTCCAGGGTCCCAGGTTCGATTCCCGGCTGGGTCACTGTCTGTGTGGAGTCTGCACCCCCTGTGTGCGTGGGTTTCCTCCGGGTGCTCCGGTTTCCTCCCACAGTCCAAAGATGTGCGGGTTAGGTGGATTGGCCATGCTAAATTGCCCGTAGTGTCCTATAAAAGTAAGGTTGGGGGGGGGGTTGTTGGGGTTACAGGTATAGGGTGGATACGTGGGTTTGAGTAGGGTGATCATGGCTCGGCACAACATTGAGGGCCGAAGGGCCTGTTCTGTGCTGTACTGTTCTAGTAGGTCTTCGCTCACCTCAGGAACTTGAAAGTGGGGGTGGTCTTTCTGCAGGAAGGACCTCGTTAGGGTTACGGAAGGGGTGGGTCGGGCAGGTTTTCCACGGGGTGTTGGTAAACGTGGATGCACCAAATTGGGATGATGTGGTTTTATGAGAGGGTTGGTGGCAGCTATCCCGGATTTGGCCACGCGAGCAGTTGATTGTGGGAGATTTTAACTGTGCCAGGATGAGCCAATAGGGATCACTGCTCTGAGGTGACGTCTCCGGGTTCCAGTGCGCAGGCTCGGCGCGGACAAGGGAGCCACGCCCCCACCCATTGTTCCCCGCCACCTCCTCGAGACAAGGTTTCCAGGCAACCGGCTGACGGATCCGGCCAGAGCGAGAAGCCGCTCAGTGACCTTCCCCGGGACTGCGCATGTGCGGCTGAGAGCCCGCCCCCTGACCCTTCCGGCTGAGGTGTTGACCAATGAAGAAGGAGTCTCTTCGTTCAGAAAAACCGCGGACTTCCGGTGTCTGAAAATGGCGCTTCACACAGACTGAAACCTCCTCCTGTCTCCAACATCTGTGAGTAAAACACTTTCTTTTCTCTCCCTTTCCATTTCTTTTCTCATTCTCACCTTCAATTGGTCACTTGCAGCAACTGAAGGGAAAGGAAGTGAATCAGGGAGGGTGCAGACTCTGGAAAGCTTGGCCCAGGGTCTCTCTCTCTTAAAGACATTGAATCCTTTGCACCCCTCAGCTTGACTCATTTATTTGTCTGGCTAAAAGGATGGTCTGTTTCCCAATGTTCATAATTAAAGGGCTGATTTCCCCAGGAAATGGCTGACATTTAAGGGGACAGGAAAATAATGTTTTTAAAAAGTCATTCCATGGGATGCAGTTGTCGCTCGTTCGGTCGCATTTATATGGGAGACCAACATAGACTGGATAATCGCTTGGCTGAGCATCTTCGGTCTGTTTGCAAACCAAAACCCTGACCTTCCTGTTGGCGGCCATTTTAACACAAGACCAGCTCCCATGCCCACATGTCTGTCCTTGGCCTGTGGCCATGTTCCAGTGAAGCTCAATGCAATCTGGAGGACAACATCTATCTTCCGTTAGGCCGCAACAGCCTTCCAGTCTCAACATACAAATTCAACAACTTCAGATGATTAGCTCCCACCCCACCTTCCACCGCTTTTTTTCATTCCATTTCAACTTTAACTTTCTTTGAATCCTTTATTTCTTTCTTGTCTTTCCTTTTATATTTCCCCCCACCTCCTTTTCCCCTATCTTCACCCCCCCCCCCTTATTTACCCTTTCTCCCTTTGGCTTCCCCCTTCCACCCTTTGTCTTATTTTCCCTCTCTCCCACACATGTCCCCCCTGCCCACACACTTGCATCGTCCACCGCTTACTCCTCTGATTTAGTGTTCGCTGCTGTTTGGCCTTCACACTCTTTTATTCTCTCTGGGGGCTGGGTGTTGGTTATCTATAATGTTGTTTGATTTTCTCTTTCTGTGCTTTTGTTTTGCTTTCAAATTAAAATGCCTGAATAAAATATATTTTATTAAATGAATGGAGAAACAGGCTTGAAGGGCCAAATGGCCGCCTCTGCTTCTATTTGCTTTTTAGTTTTCTATGTATTGAAGGGGCCATCTGGGATGGGCTGGATACAGGGTGGAATTAAGGGGGAAGGAGTTAAGTGGAGAAGATGACGGATGGGGAGGGATTGCAGGCATAAGCCTCCGGTAAGGCTGGTACCCCTGGAACGTCGGGGACTGAATGGGCCGGTTTACAGGTCTTCGCTCACCTCAGGAACTTGAAAGGGGTTGGTCTTCTGCAGGAGAAGCATCTCCTTGCGAAAGGACCACGTTAGGTTATGGAAGGGGTGGGTCGGGCAGGTTTTCCATTCGGGGTTTGATTTGAATCGAGGGGAGTGGTGATTTTAATGAACAGTGGTGGTGTTGTAAATGTGGATGCACAAATGGGATGATGTGGGTTTTATGAGAGGGTGGTGGCAAGCAATCCGATTTTGGCACGTCCCAGTTGATCGTGGGAGGAGATTTTAACTTGTCCGGGGTTGATCCGGGGTTGTTGTTGGATGGAGGTTTTTGTGATAAGGGTGGGCGGTTGATTAAGGAGCATGTGGAGTTGAATCAGACTGGGGAGGTATTGGCAGTCACTTTGTGGCAAGCAATGAAGGCAGTGTGTCGTATTCAATATTTTCCCACGCTTCCGGACTGTGATAGAAGATGCAAACATGATTCATTAGGTAAGCAAAACTGAACTTATTTACGAATCTGAGTCGAGAGACTAGAAGTCGGAAAGCAGTCAAGTACAAACTACTGAGTCCGTCCCAAGTCTGCGATAGTACAGAAGAATAAGAGGATTTTTATACATTATAGGATCAAGATAACCCGAATACAACTTGGTAAGGAATTAGAAAGAAAGTAAAACACCAGTAATAATCGTTACAATGGCGTCACCTTGCTGACCTTTCGGGGACTGGAGCCTCATATCATTATCTTGTCTTTGTTTTAAGAAATGGACAAATTTGTTTACGTACAGGAATGTCGTATTCAATATTTTCCCGCTTGACTGTGATAGAGAAATGCAAACATGATTCATTAGGTAAGCAAAACTGAACTTTATTTCCGAATTAGAACTGACTGCTAGCAGTAATGGCTGATACTTGGAGTCGGAAAGCAGTCAAGTAAAACTGCTGAGTCCGTCCCAAGTCTGCGATATTACAGAAAAAGAAGGCGATTCTTATACATTATAGGATCAAGATAACATGAATACAGCTTGGTCAGGAATTTGATCGAAAGTAAACATAAGTAATAATCGTTACTTTAGGGGAATGGAGTTTTCATATCATTATCTTGTCTTTGTTTTAAGAACGGGACAAATTTGTTTACGAACAGGAAGAGGACAGCTTTTCAGCTTGGTATTTATTGAGACTGCTTCTAGGTTCATGACGAACAAGCCTTATTCTAGACTCTCAGAGTCACCCCAGTCATCAGGTCATGTTGACCTCGGCTGTATCTGTGTATTTTGTATCTGTGTCTTAGGTTAAATTCAATTGTACCAAGAGACTTGACTAGTTTTCCCATCATGCCAATTATTTGCTTCACACAATACCACACTCCCCCCTTTTGTCATATCATGACAACCAGCTTAATAGGTCTATCCATGATTCGTTTGAAAATGCATTTACACAAGCAGGCAAGCAATCCTATCCCTAGTAGCAGTAGAATAAAGGCCTTAAAGATCCAGTCAAATAATCCATGACCCAACCACCCTAGCCAACCCAGCGGGTTATAGTCGTGAAATTCGCTGCCAATTTCTTGAATTTGAGCAGCCTGTCTCTTAATATGGTCGGCCAGGTTAGTAATATTTTCAGAACCATCTGGAATGTAAGTACAGCACTCTTGGCCTATGATAGCACACGTTCCTCCCTGCGAGGCTAACAGATAATCCAAAGCCAGTCGATTTTGTAATGCCACGGTCCGGACAGCCACTAGCTCAGCTGAGACCTCGGCCAGTGCCTGTCCAGTGTCCCTGGCTTCTGTTGCCGTTACGTTTGCCAGATGTTCCAATGCTGAGGCCATGTAGATCAGTTCGTTGGATGCCTTGCCTGTTCCGTACAAGGGAAAGGCCATCATAAGGAACTGTTCCGTTTTAGAAATTGTTCTTTTTGCTCGCGAGGGGGAGTGCTTAAGGGTGGGTCGGTGAGCATTTGGGTGTGACATATCCCAAAAAGCAGGATCCTGTCCAATCAATGGGAGCCAACGATATGCTTTAGTGCCGCATATGAAATAGGTTCCATTGTAGGCTGTAAAATCATCAGCTGATGTCATCCAGGGGATTGTATTGGTAGGTTGCACCTACTTTGCCCCATTAACTTCCCTTTCCCTGAATTATTAAAACATATGGGACCTTGAACATTATACGAGTGGACAGTGAGGGAGGGTGGAGTCAGGACATGATTATAGGTAGGTTGATACGAAGCTGAAAATCCGCTCCAGTGTTGTCCTAGTTTCTTTCTGTCCCAGTTTTTTTTTCCCAACACGAGGTCTCCGGGTTTGACCACTGGATATCGAGGGACGGCTGTCCCTGTCATTACTGGTAGATGTACCTGTTTTACCTGTGAGTGAAGACACTTCAAAGAAAGTGTTAATTGCATCAAATAGTTCTGCATTTGTTCCCCCATCACATGGAGGTCTACTCCCTCTAGGGGTTTTTCATGGGCATCCCAGGGAGTCCTGATTGGCCGACCATAGACTACTCTGCAGCTGACAGTTCGGTCCGCGAATGGGGAGTCACTCGCATGTGAAACAGTGCCAAGGGTAATACTTTTAGCCAATTTAACCCAGTTTTCTCAGTTAATTTAGATATTTTTTCTTTTAAAGTCCCGTTGGCTCTTTCCAAATTCCTGCTGCCTGCGGGTGATACGCGCAGTGCAGTTGCTGTTAATTACAAGTGCTTTGCACAATTCAGTATTGATCCGAGCTACAAAATGTGGTCCATTGTCTGAGCTCACCATTTTGGATACCCCAAAACGAGGAATGACTTCCGTTAACAACAACTTCACTACTGTATGTGCCGTACAATTAGTGGTGGGGAAGGCTTCAATCCATTTACTAAACACATCGATTATTACTAAACAATATTTATAGCACTGTGCTTTTGGCAATTCGATAAAATCAAGCTGTATCCAAGCAAAAGGATCATCTGGCAAGGGGGTGGTTCCCGGAGGAACCTTTACTCCTTATTATGTTTCATGCAAATGACGCATCGATCCAGCCGCGTTTGCGCTGCTATTCAAATCTGGGTGCCACCAAGTTTTTAGGAGTAGCTGTACCACTCCCTCCTTGCCAAGATGGGTACAAGAATGCAAATAATTAACAAGTAACGGCAATAAAGAATTCGGAATACAAACTTGACCAACTGGAGTCAGCCAGAGGTCTCGTGTCAAGGAGTGCGAACACCCTCATTGACTTCCATAGTGTTTCGCTCAGAATCAGAGGCGTCCATCTTCAATTTTTGAACTTTCAGCTATCTTCTGGCATGCCCTTCGTCCTTTATGCACGGTACCGGGTTTAGAACCTGATTAGCCCCACTGGAACCATTAAGAGGTTGATGAAGCTGCAGTGTTAGCAGGCGTGAATCCGCACGGGCCATTTCTCTAATTGAACAGAAGTGTCACCCTTTGTTTGCGCAACCGACATTTAAGAACTGCCAATTGACGGGGGAAGCGGAATAGCATCGAGGCAGGATTTTTAACCCAAGTGCATTTTGAATGGGAAGTTCCCACAGAGGTGAGAAAACCTCGCTGTTGCCATAGAGCGGCCAAATCATGGGGTCACGCCAAAGGCATACCTAGAATCAGTGTAAACATTAGACTTTTGTCTGTGGCCAAAATACTGCTTGAGTCAGGGCGAATAGCTCGGCTTTTTGTGCAGAGACAGGGTCTGGAAGGCTGCTGCTTCCTGCACGTTCAGTGTCGGTTACCACGGCATATCCCGACTGTGGGACACCAAATGGGGGAAATGGAAGAACTGCCATCAACATAAAAAATTAGATCTGGATTATCAATAGGCCTGTCTGTTAAATCCGGGCGAGGTGCGGTAAGGAAGTGGTTCCGAAGCAAACAATCGTGTGGTGGGTCTCAAGGTTATCAGGGGGGCTGTTCGAGGAACACAGCAGGATTTAAGGTTGAACAATAATGAAAGAGAGTAGGGGTTTTGCAATAGTGAAACCTCATAGCGGCTCAATCGCGCTTGAGTCAGATGCTGGGTTTGCTGAGACGTTAGGAGAGCCACGATAGTGTGTGAAGTATGCACTTGTACTGGCTGGTGAAGGGTTAGATTGGAGGCTGCCTGGACTAACAAATGGACAGCAGTAAGAATTTGGGTGAAAGGGTCTGTCAAACATAGGTCGTCCTAGTGCTGGGGCGATAGCCAGGGTGTTTTTCAGGGTAATAAAGATTGCTTTGCTGAATCAGGTAGTTCAAACTTAAGAGGAGCATTTGAGAGGAGTACGGAGTAATCTTTAGTATGCACAGTAACATTAGGAATCCATTGTCTGCAAAAGTTCACTAATCCTAAAAAGGCTCGCACCTGCTTGGGCGATGTAGGAAATGGGGTCTACAGTTTTGGAGTAATGCAGTTCTTGAGTAAGGGAGCGATCAGTAGCACTTCTAAGGACACCCAAAATTTGACTTGTCGTTGACCTTATGAACTTTAGCGGGCGGATCACGTATCCCCATGAATGGAGACGGATGAGCAGGTTAAAAGGGTCACGCTGGTTAGCGAATGAAATCAGGGCTGGCAAGGAGTAAGTCCTCAACATATGAATGATGTTGGAGCCACCAGGAGGTGCTAATGTCGCTAACTGGGAGTGGACCGAACGCCATTCGGATGGTCTACCTATCTTAGGAACTGGAAGAATCGGTGTGTTACAGGGGATTGGCACGGTATCAAAATCCCCTGTTGAAGGAACGATTGAATCATGACCCGAGACTCCTCTTCAGCCTTTGGCCGCAAAGGATACTGTGAAATAGAGGGCAAGGGCATATCAGGTTTGATTCTAATTAACAACGGGAGGGAACATTAGTGAGATCAACTTCGTGTTTGGAGGCTGCCCATAATCTTGCCGGGTTTAGTTCAGGAGTCGTAGATTGGGCTGAATGATGATGGTGCAGTGTGCCAATGTGTACAAATGGGCGTTTTTAAATATTCTAAAGTTGCCTGCGGGTAGGGTTTGACTATCATTAAGGAAGGATCAGCTTGTCCTCTTAGTGCAGCTGCCAGATAATCCAAGGACTTGGCACAGTAGCCTTTGTTGACAGAAAGGGTCACGTGGGGTTGATACAAGTCTCGATTGATGCCATAGGCTGTGGGGTAAATCAACAAGAAAGGCAGACCCTTCTTTTGTCTTGGTGAATGCTCTCCAAATCGGGCGAGGTACTACTGTATGATCGTAGCAAAGAGTGACATGTGGATTGGGAATATCTAAGGAGGTGAAAAGTGTGAGGATCCCAATCAATCGACCACCATGTGGAGTAGTGAATAGGGGAAAGTTTCGAAGCTGGGCCTGCGGGATAGGTGATATGGTAATGCGGTATCAAGGCTTGGGTCACTATATTCTCATCTGGACTCTATCGGGTGTTTTTAACAGTGGTACTCAGGGTTACGTTAGCTGCCAGCATAGAATACTGAGCAATCAGCGCAGGCTACAGAAGTTATTAAATTCTGCAGCTGGTGACCTCGTATTTGAGACAGTTCTATAAACATACCATTATCAATGCACTGTATTACCGCTCCGAATTTGCAGTGTCTATCTGGACAGCCTGAAACGATCTGAAGTTATTTTAGACAAGAATCCATTGTTAAGTTCCTAACCATAATCTTGTATTAACTTTGCTCCCCTTTTTTCATTTTGGGAGATTTGTCATCCTCAGATATTCCTGAACAAAAACTAATGCAGTGTTTTAGCCCCTTTCTAATCAAGCTGGATAGCCTAACTTGGTTCTTTTCCCATCTGTGCATTCCGTTTTCAAGACCTGTCAATTCTATACCCAATTTTAATTCTTTATCCTGCCAGCTGGCTAACAAGGAAGCATCCTTCAATTTTGGACAATATTCCCTCCATTAGAGCAACTAACGTTTTAGCAGTTGACGTCCCTATTATTTTCACAAATCACCTATTGAGCTTCTATTACTGTTGATAGGTCTTTAGTTGTTCACACAGCGTTTGCAGTACGCTGCCATTTTAAAAGTTGTATCTAAAGTTTTACCCATTGCACACTTGTCTGATGCCAGATGGTCCTTCTGATTACAATTTTAACAATTGATTAAGGAAATTACGCGTGTGATGTTTTATGTCAGGGTCCGCACGCTTTTTGCCCTGTTTATGTGTTGTTTAGCAGAGTTATCCGCATCTGCAGGAGATTATAATTTAAATCACGGAGTAATCGCGCTCCGTACAAACCAATTAACAGCTCGAAGGTGACACCGTAAAGATTCTATGCCACCCGCCTTACAAAGTTAACGGGAACCTTTTATCGCGAAGGTTTCAGGTAATAACATGGACCATGTTGGCATCGATATCTCTTTACCTCTTTCAAATAATCACAGCTTGAAACATAATTTTTAAAGTCAAAGTCTAAAAAATGAAATATGAATTCTTTCCCTCTCTCTCTTATCTATCTCTCTCCCTCTCTACATAACTCTGTCTGTCTTTGGAACTCTTGTGCTCTTTCTCTTTATCTGCCTACCTCTCCATCTCTGCCTCTCCCTGACTCGCTCTTCGCTATCTCTAACAGTTCCTGTCTCTTGTCGCTGTCTCTCTCTCTCTCCTTCAATCTCTTCCTCTGTCTCTCTTTCTCTCTCTTGGATTCAGCCCTTGTCCTTGCGGACAAATTTGAACAAAAATTTTTCATTCTCTTTCGAAAACTTTATCTGTGTTATTCCATTTAAGTCAATGTGCACTGATTAATCTTAGAGGCATTATCTGTTCTCTGAGATGTATTTCTTTGTTTGTCAATTCAGAAAAGACCAACTGTCTGCTGAAATGGTTAATGTTTCCTGCAGAATCTAAGGGGCGGAGGAACTTGGCGTGATGCCCATTTACGTCTTTTCACGCAATCTAAAAACTTATTCATATTTCAATTACTCTTTTTTGTAAAGTTACTTTCTTTTTAAACTGATATAGTGTGAACTGAACAACTTTGGAACATTTTGGGAAGCTTGAGAACATTTGCAAGAGGAAATATGAATGTTTTGCCATTAGTTTAAAAACAATTCCAGTACGCATTTGTTGTCCTTCAGAAGAACCACTTGTTATCATAATAAGGCCAGTACAACATTCCAAGCAGTAGTTAGTTAACATCATCTGATCTACTAAATTTCATTCAAAAACCATGTTAAACTTTAGTCATTATTGCCAGCATGCTTCTAAATTGGTAACTTATTAACTTCACTTCTATAATTTCCTTATTGTGGATCTTTTAATCAACATCTTTTAGTCAATTATCATGTTTTCCGTAGAGAAGGGTTGTTCGATATTTACGGCTTGCGTCTGTGACGAGTGCGTGTCGCTGAGGGGGATACGTTAGCAGGAGTTCATTGGTAATGGGATCAGAAGTGGGAAGTCACGGACTTGGGAAAGTGGAATTGTAAAATCGGGGAGCACAAAATGAGGGTGGGGTCCAGGGTTCAAATTCTCCTCGTCTTCCGTATCGCTTGAATATGGGAACATCGGCATGCCAGAGCAACTGGAGGATCCTCCTTTCCTATAATCTTACGAGCTAGCCCTATTTGTCTGGTGAGAGGAGGTTTCTTATTGCCGAATTGCTTTTTTAGTGTTTTGACTGTTTTCTATCCCCAAAGCTCACATTACAATTTTAAAGTCTCACAATCTTTCGCTTTACCGTTCACGCACTCATTAATCCGTTTTGCGGGTGTTATCTCTCAAACTCAATTAATAGTGATTGTTCGTTGCGTTAAAGTGGACTGTTTTTTCCACTGTAAAATTAAACAATTTGAAGCCGGCATTTTTTTTTTCCAGATTGCTTTTTTTTTCTGCATCAATGCTATTGTCAAAGTTCCAAGATCCCTGTGTAACCTAGTGGCCAGATATCGTTACCTAATTTATGTTTTAAAGCAGCGCTGCAGCCAATCTTCGAATATTACGTTCTTGAGAAGGGTTTCTAAACACATGAAAATAGTTTTGTCTAAGTTTGTCGCATAATGTCAGTAAAATGTGCCCCAGGCAAAAAAAACGCTCAAACAAATTTCTGGTACCCAAATCAAATTGGAGGGTCCTTGACCCCAAAAAAATTACTGACAGGGTTCCTAACCCAAAAAACTTAATCAAAGGGTCCTGGCCCCAAAAATTACTGACAGGGTCCCTGACCCCAAACTTATTGACAGCCTGTATAAATGCGGAATGAAAAACGAGATCAACAAGGTCCCTGACCTGCGGCTAATTACACAAAAAAAATACCTTAGGTTATGTGAATCAGTTTAAGTTCAATTGCACCAAGAAGACTTGACTAATTTTCCCATCATGCCATTTTTTTGCTTCAACACAATACCACAAGTGGCCTCGTGGTGGTGGTGGTGGGTGGGGGGGGGGGGGGGGGGGGGGGGGGATTATTTTGTTTGAGACTCGTGTGGATAGGGAAGGAGGGAGGAGCATGACCGTCTAGTGAGCAGATAGTGGAGGTGGATAGGGAGTATTCGAGGATCCCACCGCGGAGGGAATGGCGAGGAGGGAAAAAGTTGCAGGGGCAGTTTGACAGGCTGACAACGGGGAGGCGGTAGGGCTATTATGTAAGGCAAGAGGGGAGCAATATGAGTATGGGGAGAAGGCGTCCGCATGCTGGCACACCAGCTACAGAGGCAGGCCCTGTCCAGGGAAATATTGAAGATATGGACTGTGGCTGGGGATGTGGTGTTAGAGCCTGAGAAGATAAACAAAGCGTTTCGGGAGTACTACCTGGGACTTTACGAGTGGGATAAGGGACGATTTCCGGACAAGCTGGAGTTTCCCCAGGTGAAGGAAGCAAAGAGGCAGGCATTGGAGGAGCCCTGGGGCTGAGGGAGGGTGCTGTATGTTATCAGGGGTATGAAGTCAGGGAAGGCCCCGGGGCCACTTGGGTACCCGGCGGAATTTCATAAGGAATTTGTGACGGACCTGGCACCTCATCTGTTGGGGGTGTTTAAAGGAGCGCTGGCGATGGGGGAGTTGTTGGAGATGATCACACAGGCAGGATGGAGGAGTCTGTCCCGACATGGGTACGGTTGCTGTATGTGGTGCCAAGAGTGAGTGTGAGGATGTATAATATGAGTTTGCGAAGTTTGGCTGAGCCTGGGGTGCCCGCTGTCGCCGCTGCTGTTTGCCCTGGCCATAGAGCCATTGGTGATGGCTCTCAGAGGGTCAGTGGAGTGGTGGGGGATTATGACGGGGACACAGGGATCAGTGGGTTTAGCTCTCTGCCGATGACCTCTTGCTGTATGTTTCGGATCCGCTGGTGAGTATGGGAAGGATTATGGGCCTGCTGGGGAGGTTTGGAGGGTTCTCAGGGTACAAACTGAATGTAGGGAAAAGCGAGGTTTTCCCGGTGAATGAGCTGGCACAGTGGGCTAATGGGGATTCCATCTATGGGAGGGAGGGATAGGTTTAGGTATTTGGGGATTCAGGTAGCGAGGGAATGGACGGGGCTCCATAAGTGGAACTTAACGAAGCTGGTGGAGGAAGCCAGGGAGGATGTTAGGAGGTGGGAAACACTGCAGTTGACGTTGGCGGGGAGGGTCCAAGTGGTGAAAATGAATATTCTGCCGAGGGTCTTGTTTATCTTTCAGGCTCTCCCGATCTTTCTACCAAACACATTTTTACGGAAATTGGCCACGATCATTTTGGACTTTGTATGGGTGGGGAAGGTGCCGAGGGTGGGGAGGACCCTGCTACAGAGGCAGCTGGGGGGGGGGGGGGGATTGGCGTTGCCAAAGCTGTTTCATTATTATTGGGCGGTGAATGTGTACAAGGTGCGGCGGTGGTGGGAAGGAGAAGGGGGAGAGTGGGTTAGGATGGAGGAGGAATATTGTCAGGGGTCTAGTTCTGTTTGTTGTGAATTTAGTGTACCCAATTCGTTTTTTCCCATTCGGGCAATTTAGCGTGGCCAATCCACCGACCCTGCACATTTTTGGGTTGTGGGGACGAAACCCATGCAGACACGGGGAGAATGTGCAAACTCCACACGGACAGTGACCCAGAGCCGGGATCGAACCTGGGACCTCGGTGCCGCGAGGCACTGGTGCTAGCCACTGTGCCACCGTGCTGCCCTCATGAGGGGTCTAGTTTGAGGGCTGTGGTGACGGCGTTGCCAATGGCTCCGAGTAGGTATTCAGGGGGCCCGGTGGTGCAGTGCACGGTGAAGATATGGGATCAGTTGAAGAGGCATTTTCGGGTGGAAGGGATGTTGGTGTTAAGGCCGCTGTGCAAGAATAATGGGTTTGAGCCGGGGGGTTGGGTGGATAGTGTATGGAGGAGGTGGAGGGAGGTGGGGCTGGTCAAGGTAAGGGATCTGTATTTGGAGGAAGGGTTCACCAGTCTTGAGGTGCTAGGGGAGAGGGTAGAGCTGCCGAGGGAGAGTGAGTTCAGGTATCTGCAGGTTAGGGACTTTGCAGAAAAGGTCTGGAGGGTGTCGTATTCAATATTTTCCCCGCTTCCGGACAGTGATAGAAAAATTCAAACAGCATTCATTAGGTAAGCAAAACTGAACTTTATTTACGAATTAGAACTGCTAGCAGTAATGGCTGAGACTTGAAGTCGGATGGCAGTCAAGTACAACCTGCTGAGTCCATCCCAAGTCTGCGATATTACAGAAGAATAAGGCGATTTTTATACATTATCGGATCAAGTTAACATGAATACAGCTTGGTCAGGAATTTGATCGAAAGTAAAACATAAGTAATAATCGTTACAATGGCGTCACCTTGCTGAACTTTAGGGGACTGGGGTCTCGTATCATTATCTTGTCTTTGTTTTAAGAGATGGACAAATTGTTTACGTACAGGAAGAGACAGTTTTTTAGCTTATCGTATATATTTAGACTGGTCTGGTCTCATGACGAACGCGTCTTATCCAAGTTTTAGAGTCACCCAGTTCTCAGGTCAAGTTGACCTCGGCTGTTTGTATTTGTGTATTTTGTATCTGTGCCTTAGGTTATGTGAAGTCAGTTTAAATTGAATTGAACCAAGAAGACTTGACTAGTTTTCCCTTCATGCCATTATTTGCTTCACACAATACCACAAGGGGGTTTCCTAGATTGCCAGGATACACCCTGCTGGAGCGACTGCTGCTTCCGGATGTGGAAGGGGAGGGAAGAATTGGGGATATATACAAGTGGCTGGGGGAGCAGGGAGGTGAGCTGGTGGTGAAGATCAAGGAGAAATGGGAAGCGGTGTTGGGAGGGGAGATCAGTTGGGGAGTGTGGAGTGAGGCACTGCAAAGGGTAAACAGGACCTCCTATTGTGCAAGGATGAGCCTGATACAGCTGAAGATGGTGGGTGCAAATGAGTCGGACGAGAATGTGTGGGTTCTTTCAGGGGGTAGCAGATGAGTGTGAGAGGTGTGGGCGGGGGCCAGCGAATCACGAGCACATGGTTTGGGGTTGTGTATAATTGGGAGGATTCTGGGCGGGAGTGTTCACAGTCTTAGCCAGGATAGTGCAGGTGGAGGTGGACCCAGATTCTTTGGTGGCGATATTTGGGGTTTCAGAGAAGCCGGAGCTCATGGAGAGGAGGAAAGCCAATGTCGTCACCTTCACCTCTCGGATTGCACAGTGGCAAAGTTTACTAGAGTGGTGGTCGGCATCACCACCGGGGTAGCAGCTTGGTTGGGTGACCTGTACGACTTCCTGTGGTTGGAGAAGATAACGTCTGAGTTAAGGGGCTCTGCAGAGGGGTTTGAGAAAAGCTGGGGGATGTTTGTGACTGTGTTTGAGGAGCTGTTCGTCGCAGGGTGGGTGTGGGTGGAAAAGGGAAACAATTTGTACAAACTGTGTAGTTGATAGCTGGGAAGTATGTTGCCGGGCTGTTTATTTGCTGTAACCTGTTTTAATACATGTTTGTAATAAAATACAATGAAAAAAAACATTTCTATGTATTGCTGTGGATCTGGGGTCACATGTAGGCCGGACCAGGTAAGGACGGCAGATTCCCTTCCCTAAATGACATGAACGAACCAGTTGGGTTTTTACGACAATCGGCAATGGTTCCATGGTCATCATCAGACTTTTAATTCCAGACTTTTACTGAATTCAAATTGCACCATCTGCTGTGGTGGGTTTTGAACCCTGCTCCCCAGAGCATTTACAAAGCATCTGCTGTGACAAAGAGTCATCCAGACTGGAAACGTTAGCTCCCTTCTCTCCCCACAGATATTGTCAGACCTGCTGCGATTGTCCAGTATTTTCTGTTTTTGTTTCAGATTCCAGCATCTGCAGTAATTTGCTTTTATACCCAGAACATTATCCTGGATCTCTGGATTACTGATCCAGAGATAATACCACTGCACCATGCGCAGTGGCTAGCACTGTGCCGAAGGCCCGGGTACGATCCCGACCCCGGGTCACTGTCTGTGTGGAGTTTACACATTCTTCCCATGTCTGCGTGGGCCCCACCCGCCTTTTGAAATACTTTGCCTCCCCTTCAGTCATTTAGATTGTCTGTCAGTTCCAGATTTCTCACATCCTCCTCCCCCATAGGGTTCAGTATATTGCTCATTATCAGTTCAGTTATATACACAGGGGCCGGTTTAGCTCAGAAGGCTGGACAGTTGGTTCGAGATTCAGAGCGACGCCAACAGCGTGGGTTCAATTCCCGTACTGGCTGAGGTTATTCATGAAGGCCCTCTTTCTCAACCTTGCCCCTCGCCTGAGGTGTGGTCATGGTCAGATTAAATCACCACCAGGCAGCTCTCCCCGCAAAGGGGAAAGCAGACTATGGTCATCTGGGACTATGGCCACTTTGCTATAGATACAAATAGAACATAGAACAGTACAGCACAGAACAGGCCCTTCGGCCCTCAATGTTGTGCCGAGCCATGATCACCCTACTCAAACCCACGTATCCACCCTATACCCGTAACCCAACAACCCCCCCCTTAACCTTACTTTTATTAGGACACTACGGGCAATTTAGCATGGCCAATCCACCTAACCCGCACATCTTTGGACTGTGGGAGGAAACCGGAGCACCCGGAGGAAACCCACGCACACAGGGGGAGGACGTGCAGACTCCACACAGACAGTGACCCAGCCGGGAATCGAACCTGGGACCCTGGAGCTGTGAAGCATTTATGCTAACCACCATGCTACCCTGCTGCCCCTTATGGAGAATGGAGAACGATTTTAAGGTCTGTCTGGGACATGGAACAGTGACCATGGATCTGTTGCTCAAACTAAATCGTACCTTAACAAGAATTGTGAGGGTAGATATTGGGTGGAGTGACTTTTGGGAAGGAGAGAGGATCGAATGTTCATAGAAACTAGAACTGAAGTGAGAATGGAGGGAGAGTGTGTGGGATGGAGATTTACAGCTTTTGGGGAATGAGAGAGGAAAGAATGTTCCAGAGAAACTAGAATTGTCTGTTCTGAATGTACTGAATGTACTGACAGTGATGATTGTGTGAACCCCTTTTACAGGATCTCAGAAGGTGAGGATTTACAGACCGAAATCTCAAAGCAAACTTCACGTCAACATCCGACAGCGTCGCTCAAATCATCGGGACTGGAATATCATCGGCCTTTAAATCTAAAAAGAGAAATGTTTGTCTGTTCTGTCTGCTTCAGAATGCTTTAAACATCAGTGTGACTGGAAAAGCATCGTGTCACACACACCGGAGTGAGAGTGTTCCAGAGCACTGACTGTGGAAAGAGCTTTAACCAGTTACACAGCCTGAAAAACATCACACCATTCACAGCGGGGAGAGACCGTACACGTGTTCTGTGTGTGGACGAGGCCTCAACTGGGCGGTGAACCTGGAGAGACACAAGGACACCCGCACCATGGAGAAACCGTGGGAATGTGGGGACTGTGGGAAGGGATTCATAGCCCCATCACGACTGGAAGCTCATCGACGCAGTCACACTGGGGAGAGGCCGTTCACCTGCTCTCGGTGTGAGAAGGGATTTGCTCAATTATCCAACCTGTGGGTACACCAGCGCGTTCACACTGGGGAGAGGCCGTTCACCTGCTCTCAGTGTGGGAATGGATTCGCTCTGTTATCCAGCCTGCAGAAACACCAGCGGGTTCACACAGGGGAGAGGCCGTTCACCTGCTCTCAGTGTGGGAAAAGATTCGCTCGGTTATCCAACCTGCGGACACACCAGCGACTTCACACTGGGGAGAAGCCATTCACCTGCTCTCAGTGTGGGAAGGGATTCACTCGGTTATGCAACCTGCAGACACACCAGCGAATTCACACTGGGGAGAGGCCATTCACCTGTTCTCATTGTGAGAAGGGATTCATGGACTTATCCACCCTGCGGACACACCAGCGAGTTCACACTGGGGAGAGGCCGTTCACCTGCTCTCAGTGTGGGAAGGGATTCACTCGGTCATCTCACCTGCAGGTACACCAACGAGTTCACACTGGGGAGAAGCCATTCACCTGCTCTCAGTGTGGGAAGGGATTCAGCAATTCATCCTCCCGGCTGTCACACCAGCGCACTCACAGTAAGGAGAGGCCGTTCACCTGCTCCGAGTGTGGGAAGGGATTCACTCGGTCAACCTACCTGCTCAAACACCAGCAAGTTCACATCGGGAAGAGGCTGTGATACGATCTCTCATTTTATCTTCAAATAAATGTCACAGGTCCAGTTGATTGCAGGTGTCTAAAAATACAACTTTATTTGCTAAACATTCACCTTGATTCTATTAAATAAAAAAACTTAATAAAAACCAATAATACATCAAAACATAATAAAGAGAGTTAGAAAATCAATACATTGTTCAGAATTTCTGCAGAATAAAGTTTGAATCATGAAGCCTTATTCTTAATGAAATTCTGATCAATGGTCTAATCCCTCATTTACTCTCATTGGTTTCTAATTCTCAGCTGCAGCTTCCTGATTTATTCAAATATCTGTCTATCACTTAGAAAATGATTTGTTATCCAAGCATTTGTCATTACTTGAGATTTACTAATCTCCATCAAATTGATTAAATGTCTACGTGCCCCCGTCACGTGTACCAATCCTGCAAATATAAGGTGCTTGCGTTAACCTTGCTGTTGCTCAGGCTGTGATACATTTTCATTCCAGAATGTGTTGAGGAACAATGGTTTATTAATTACAAGGGGCTTTTCTGCAACTTTTCATGAAACAATGTTAAATTCCTGCATCACAATTATTATTTATTATCTGAAACAATGACTATCTTTCCACATTAACCTGTGGATATTCCATTCTCTGTCTGTGCTCTGAATTAAGAAATGTGCTGCATCAATTCTTAAAGGCACCAATAAATCCGTAAAGCAATAAATCAGTGAATCAATAAATCAGTAAATATCTGGCCGTTCATCTGCTTTGTGTGTGGGAAGGGTTTTCCCTGTTCTCCACCCTGCGCAGCTACCAGCGAGTTCACAAGTGATGACAGGGGTTGGACTCTGCTGTTATTGCTGCTGTTAATCACACCCAGGACTGAACCATGTTCATTCTGACACTTGGTGAAGTGGGAGGGTCGGAGGGTTTCTCTCTGCTGGACTCAGTGAGGGGGCTGAGGAGATTTACGAGAACGGCACCAGGAATGAGGGACTTCAGTTAGTTGGAGAGACTGGAGCAGCTGAAATTGTTCTCTTCAGACCATAGAGTCATTCAGGCAGAGAAGAAGGCCATTCAGCCCATTGATCCCATGCTGGCTCTCTGTGGAGCAAACTGGTCAGTCCCATTTCCCTCAAGTACCCATCCAAATTTAATTTTGAAATAGTTCAGGGTGTCTGCTTTCACCATCCTCACGGGCAGCGAGTTCCAGGTCGTTACCATTCACTGTGCACCTCCTCCCACACCCGCCCTTAAATGTGTGTCCCCCTCGTCCTTGACCCATCAGCTAATGGGAGAAGCTTTTCTTTGTCTTGTCCACCTATATCCAGTCTCCCCTCGACCTCCTTCGCTCCAAAGTGAACAATCCCGGCTTCTCCGTCTGAGGCTTGTGGTGAAAATTCCTCCTCCGTGGAACCATCGAAAAGTTACAGCCCAGAAAGAGTCTATTCCAGTGGTTTAGCACAGGGCTAAATCGCTGGCTTTGAAAGCAGACCAAGGCAGGCCATCAGCACGGTTCATTTCCCGTACCAGCCTCCCCAAACAGGCGCCGGAATGTGGCGACGAGGGGCTTTTCACAGTAACTTCATTTGAAGCCTACTTGTGACACTCAGCGATTTTCATTTTCTTTTTCATTTCATTTGTTCCATCTTGTCCATACCAGCCCGAGGAAACCCAGGTGCCCTTTCTAATCCCTGCTTCCTGCATCCGGCCCATAGCCCTGTAGCTTATACCCCTGGATCTTAAACAACAATGAGTCAGTACAGGAGGGAGACAGAGAACTTAGTAGCATAGTGCGACAGCAACAATCTCTCCCTCAATGTCAGCAAAACTAAGGAGCTGGTCATCAACTTCAGGAAGGGAAGTGTCGTCCACACCCCTGTCTGCAACAATGGTGACGAGGTGGAGATGTTTGACAGCTTCAAATTCCTAGGTGTGAAAATCATCAACAATCTGTCCTGGTCCATGCACATCGACGTTACAACCAAGAAAACACAACAGCGCGTATCCGTCCTCGGAAAAGTAAGGAAACTCGGCCTGTCCACATTGACTCTGACCAGTTTTTACAGATGCACCTCTGGCTGCATCACAGCCTGGCATTGCAACTGCTCGGCCCAAGACCATGAGAAACTACAGAGAATCTTGTAACCAGCAGTGCACAAGGGTCACGTTTGAAATTATCAAGCATGTCATGTTGTGTAAGCACAGTTGCATTTTGACATATGACAGTTTAAAATTATGATGCAGATCAGGGTTTGTAAGACGCATTTACATTTCTATGTAAATATATTACAGTTCCAGAGGAAGGGGTATGTGTTCAAAGGCCTGCGCACAGTTCTGTACATAGTTAGATATGTGACCTCCAACCAGCTGGTGGTGATAGAGATCCATCATGTGACTCGAGACACCCGCCTGTTGGCAGTGAGGAGGACAAGAAGACGGTCACACTGAGAGTAGCTGCAGGAGAATTCACTGAATTTGTTTATTAGTCATTGTCTGAATTGTAGTTTGTTAATTTGCTTTCCACGAGTTTGTTGGTAAATCACCTTTCCAGTGAAAGAACCAGATGTTCTGTGTCCATCGTTACCACGGCCATAACACAGAACACAACAACTTTTACTTTGAGATTTGGTTTCTTTAAAATGTAAGATAAATGGAAATTCTGGGATTTGATACAAACACCCTCTGGGAATTCGCAATCACAAGGTGTGGACCATGTTGACTGAAGAAGTCAAAGCTGGAAGGGTAAGATCTGTGAAAGGGCAGCTGGGCTCTTTTAGCTGGAGACCTGGAGACATCGGGTCTGACAATTACTGTCCTGTCTTTGTTACAGAGGTAAATTCTTCATGCAGACCTCAGTGTCGAAAGGTTTGGTTTTGAAGCTAAAAGTCGATTAATATGAACATCTGTTGGACATCCCAATGAGTCTGTGTGACCATGGGGATCAGTGATTCAGGGTGGAGCCTTGGTTGGAATTCTTGGTGTTTCTCACAGAAAGCAGGCAGTCTGCAGTTAGCGTGGAAGCAGCCAGCTGCGGGAGCAGGAGCTGGGAACCAGCTGTGGGAGCAGGACCTGTGAAGCAGCTGTGGGAGGGAGCTGTGAACCGGCTACGGGAGCAGGACCTGTGAACCAGCTGTGGGAGCAGGACCTGTGAGCCAGCTGTGGGAGCAGGAGCTGTGAACCAGCTGTGGGAGCAGGAGCTGTGAGCCAGCTGTGGGAGCAGGAGCTGTGAGCCAGCTGTGGGAGCAGGAGCTGTGAACCAGCTGTGGGAGCAGGAGCTGTGAACCGGCTGTGGGAGCAGGAGCTGTGAACCGGCTGTGGGAGCAGGAGCTGTGAACCGGCTGCGGGAGCAGGAGCTGTGAACCGGCTGCGGGAGCAGGAGCTGTGAACCGGCTGTGGGAGCAGGAGCTGGGAACCGGCTGTGGGAGCAGGAGCTGTGAACCAGCTGCGGGAGCAGGAGTAGTGACCCAGCTGTGGGAGCAGGAGCTGTGAACCGGCTGCAGGAGCAGTGAACCAGCTGTGGGAGCAGGAGCTGTGAGCCAACTGTGGGAGCAGGAGCTGTGAACCAGCTGTGGGAACAGGAGCTGTGAGCCAGCTGTGAAACAGACAGAATAGCCAAATATTTATCCTTCTAGATTCAAAGGCCAATGATATCTAGGTTCTCATAATCTGACATTCAGTTTTTGATATGACGTTTGGTGTGAGATTTCTGTCTGTACTCTCCTGATAGCCGAGAAAGGAGTTTACATAAATCATCACTGTCAGTACATAATAGAAATTCAGAACAGACAATTTAGTTTCTATGGAACATTCCTTCCTTTCATTCCCCAAAAGCTCTAAATCTCCATCCCACACACTCCCTCCATTCTCACTCTGCTCTATCGAAGATGCACCCTCCCAATTCTCCTGAAGGTGCTGATTCAGGCTGATTGACAGATCCCTGCTCACTGCTTCCTGTCCTGGACACAGACCTGAAAATCTTCCTGCAGGCTGCCAGACAGATGTATGTCCACAATACTGGACAGAGAATGTGTAATATACAGACTGGATTCATTTTCTTTCCCTTCAGTTGCAGCAAGGGATGTCCCCAATGTCCCCCCAGAATGAGGAAAGAAATGGAAAGGGGGAAACATTGATTTCCTCCCAGATGTAGCCGAGGAGGAAGTTTCAGACCAACTTCCGCATTGTGACGTCACAAGGGAGCCCTGCCAGGATCAGCCAATAGGAATCACTCTGCTCCGCAGTGACGTCTGCGGGTTCCAGTGCGCAGGCCCGGCGCGGACACGGGAGCCCCACCCTCACCCGTTGTTCCCGCCCTCCAGACAAGGTTTCCAGGCAACCGGCTGACGGCTCCGGCCTGAGCGAGAAGCCGCTCAGTGACCTCCCCATCCCCGGAACTGCGCATGTGCGGCTGAGAGCCCGCCCTCTGACCTTCCGGCTGAGGCATTGACCAATGGGAAGATTGTGGAACCGGAAGGACTCGTCCTCTCGCCAATCAGAGCGCCGGCTTTGTGGGACTAAAGAGCTTCACACAGACTGAAACTTCCTCCTGTCTCCAACATCTGTGAGTAAAACACTTTCTTTTCCCCCCCTTTCCATTTCTTTTCTCATTCTCACCTTCAATTGGTCACTTGCAGCAACTGAAGGGAAAGGAAGTGAATCCAGGGAGGGTGCAGACTCTGGAAAGCTTGGCCCTCTCTCTCTCTTAAAGACATAGTAAGAAGTCTTACAACACCAGGTTAAAGTCCAACAGGTTTGTTTCAAACACGAGCTTTCGGAGCACGGCTCCTTCTTCAGGTGAATGGAAAGGCTTGTTCCAGAAATGTTTATATAGACACAGTCAGAGATGCCCCGGAATGCGAGCACCTGCAGGCAATCAAATCATCAAAGATGCAGAGAGAGAGGTAACTCCAGGTTAAAGAGGTGTGAATTGTCCCAAGCCAGTTCAGTCGGTAGGCCTCTGCAAGTCCAGGCTTGTTGGTGGGGGCCGAATGTAATGCGACATGAATCCCAGATCCCGGTTGAGTCCGCATTCATGCGTGCGGAACTTAGCTATAAGTTTTTGCTCAGCAATTTTGCGTTGTCGCGTCTCCTGAAGGCCTCCTTGTAGAATGCTGACCCGGAGATCAGAGGCTGAATGTCCTTGACTGCTGAAGTGTTCCCCAACTGGAAGGGAACAGTCCTGCCTGTTGATAGTCGCACGATGCCCGTTTATTCGTTGTCGTATGTCTTAAAGACATAGACATCCTTTGCTCCCTCAGCTTGACACATTTATTTGTCTGGCTAAAAGGATGGTCACTTGCCCAATGTTCACAATTAAAGGGCTGGTTTCCCCGGGAAATGGCTGACATTTAATGGGACAGGAAATTAATTTTAAGAGTTTCATTCATGGGATGAAGTTGTCGCTCGTTCGGTCAGCTTTATATCGGAAACCAAACGTAGACTGGATAATCACTTTGCTGAGCATCTTCGGTCTGTTCGCAAACAAGGCCCTGACCTTCCCGTTGCTGGCACTTTTAACAGAAGACCCTGCTCCCATGCCCACATGTCTGTCCTTGGCCTGCGGCCATGTTCCAGTGAAGCTCAACGCAATCTGGAGGAGCAACATCTTATCTTCCAGTTAGGCACGCTACAGCCTTCCAGTCTCAACGTCAAATTCAACAACTTCAGATGTTGAGCTCCACCCCACCTTGACCCCTTTTTTTTCATTCCATTTCACTTTAACTTTCTTTTACCTTTTATTTCTTTCTTGTCTTTCCTTATATATTTCCCCCACTCCTTTCCCCGGCCTTCACACCCCCCCCCCCCCCCCTTTATTTACCTTTTCTCCCCTTGGCTTCCCCTTCCACCCTTTTTCTCATTTTCCCTCTCTCCCACACATGACCCCCTGCCCCCACATCTGCATCTGTCACAGCTCACTCTCTGATTTTAGTTTCTCTGCTGTTTGGCCTTTCACGCCTTTTATTCTCTCTGGGGCTGGGTGTTGGTTATCTATAATCTTGTTTGATTTTTTTTTCTGATTTTGTTTGTTTCAATGAAAATGCCTGAATAAAATATATTTAAAAAAATGAATGGAGAAACAGGCTTGAAGGGCCAAATGGCCTCCTGCTTCTATTTTCTTTTTATGTTTCTATGTATTGAAGGGGGCCATCTGGGATGGGCTGGGTACAGGGTGGAATTAAGGGGGAAGGAGTTAAGTGGAGAAGATGACGGATGGGAGAGGGGATTGCAGGAATAAGCCTCCGGTAAGGGTGGTACCGTGGAACGTCCGGGGACTGAATGGAGTGGTTAAAACAGGGGAGGGCAAACTTTTCCATGCAAGGGCCACATTCAGAAATTCACAATTTTAAAGGTCCACATAGTATATTAAGTAAAATAATTACTTCACCCGGTTATGATTCTGGGCGCCTCATATAGAACATAGAACATAGAACAGTACAGCACAGAACAGGCCCTTCGGCCCTCGATGTTGTGCCGAGCAATCATCACCCTACTCAAGTCAACGTATCCACCCTATACCAGTAAGCAACCCAACAGCCCCCCCCCCCCCCCCCCCCCCCATTAACCTTAAAAAAAAATGTTTTTTTTTTAATAAAAAAAAAAATTTTTATGACTTGGTGGGCCGCATAAAGAGCCCGCGGGCCGTAGTTTGCCCACCCCTGGGTTAAAAGGTCGCATGTAGGGCAGCAGGGTAGGGCAAAGCGGCAGCAGGGTAGCATGGTGGTTAGCATAAATGCTTCACAGCTCCAGGGTCCCAGGTTCGATTCCCGGCTGGGTCACTGTCTGTGTGGAGTCTGCACCCCCTGTGTGCGTGGGTTTCCTCCGGGTGCTCCGGTTTCCTCCCACAGTCCAAAGATGTGCGGGTTAGGTGGATTGGCCATGCTAAATTGCCCGTAGTGTCCTAATAAAGTAAGGTTAGGGGGGGGGTTGTTGGGTTACAGGTATAGGGTGGATACGTGGGTTTGAGTAGGGTGATCATGGCTCGGCACAACATTGAGGGCCGAAGGGCCTGTTCTGTGCTGTACTGTTCTATGTAGGTCTTCGCTCACCTCAGGAACTTGAAAGTGGGGGTGGTCTTTCTGCAGGAAGGACCTCGTTAGGTTACGGAAGGGGTGGGTCGGGCAGGTTTTCCACGGTGGTGTTGGTAAACGTGGATGCACCAAATTGGGATGATGTGGGTTTTATGAGAGGGTTGGTGGCAGCTATCCCGGATTTGGCCACGCAGCAGTTGATTGTGGGAGATTTTAACTGTGCCAGGATGAGCCAATAGGGATCACTGCTCTGAGGTGACGTCTCCGGGTTCCAGTGCGCAGGCTCGGCGCGGACAAGGGAGCCCCGCCCCCACCCATTGTTCCCCGCCCACCTCCTCGAGACAAGGTTTCCAGGCAACCGGCTGACGGATCCGGCCAGAGCGAGAAGCCGCTCAGTGACCTTCCCCGGGACTGCGCATGTGCGGCTGAGAGCCCGCCCCCTGACCTTCCGGCTGAGGTGTTGACCAATGAAGAAGGAGTCTCTTCGTTCAGAAAAACCGCGGACTTCCGGTGTCTGAAAATGGCGCTTCACACAGACTGAAACCTCCTCCTGTCTCCAACATCTGTGAGTAAAACACTTTCTTTTCTCTCCCTTTCCATTTCTTTTCTCATTCTCACCTTCAATTGGTCACTTGCAGCAACTGAAGGGAAAGGAAGTGAATCCAGGGAGGGTGCAGACTCTGGAAAGCTTGGCCCAGGTCTCTCTCTCTTAAAGACATTGACATCCTTTGCACCCTCAGCTTGACTCATTTATTTGTCTGGCTAAAAGGATGGTCTGTTTCCCAATGTTCATAATTAAAGGGCTGATTTCCCCAGGAAATGGCTGACATTTAAGGGGACAGGAAAATAATTTTTAAAAAGTCATTCATGGGATGCAGTTGTCGCTCGTTCGGTCAGCATTTATATGGGAGACCAAACATAGACTGGATAATCGCTTGGCTGAGCATCTTCGGTCTGTTTGCAAACAAAACCCTGACCTTCCTGTTGCTGGCCATTTTAACACAAGACCCAGCTCCCATGCCCACATGTCTGTCCTTGGCCTGTGGCCATGTTCCAGTGAAGCTCAATGCAATCTGGAGGAACAACATCTTATCTTCCAGTGAGGCACGCAACAGCCTTCCAGTCTCAACATCAAATTCAACAACTTCAGATGATTAGCTCCACCCCACCTTCACCGCTTTTTTTCATTTCATTTCACTTTAACTTTCTTTGATCCTTTATTTCTTTCTTGTCTTTCCTTTTATATATTCCCCCCACTCTTTTCCCCTATCTTCACCCCCCCCGCCCTTTATTTACCCTTTCTCCCCTTTGCTTCCCCTTCCACCCTTTTTCTCATTTTCCCTCTCTCCCACACATGTCCCCCCTGCCCCCACATCTGCATCTGTCACAGCTTACTCTCTGATTTTAGTTTCTCTGCTGTTTGGCCTTTCACACCTTTTATTCTCTCTGGGGGCTGGGTGTTGGTTATCTATAATGTTGTTTGATTTTTCTTCTGCTTTTGTTTGCTTCAATTAAAATGCCTGAATAAAATATATTTTTATAAATGAATGGAGAAACAGGCTTGAAGGGCCAAATGGCCTCCTCCTGCTTCTATTTTCTTTTTATGTTTCTATGTATTGAAGGGGGCCATCTGGGATGGGCTGGATACAGGGTGGAATTAAGGGGGAAGGAGTTAAGTGGAGAAGATGACGGATGGGAGAGGGGATTGCAGGCATAAGCCTCCGGTAAGGCTGGTACCCTGGAACGTCCGGGGACTGAATGGGCCGGTTACAAGGTCTTCGCTCACCTCAGGAACTTGAAAGGGGGTTGGTCTTTCTGCAGGAGAAGCATCTCCTTGCGAAGGACCACGTTAGGTTATGGAAGGGGTGGGTCGGGCAGGTTTTCCATTCGGGGTTTGATTTGAAATCGAGGGGAGTGGTGATTTTAATGAACAGCTGGTGGTGTTTGTAAATGTGGATGCACAAAATTGGGATGATGTGGGTTTTATGAGAGGGTTGGTGGCAGCAATCCCGATTTGGCCACGTCCCAGTTGATCGTGGGAGGAGATTTTAACTGTGTCCGGGGTTTGATCCGGGGTTGTTGTTGGATGGAGGTTTTTGTGATAAGGTGCGGGCGGTGATTAAGGAGCATGTGGAGTTGAATCAGAATGGGGAGGTATTGGCAGTCACTTTGTGGCAAGCAATGAAGGCAGTGTGTCGTATTCAATATTTTCCCCGCTTCCGGACTGTGATAGAAAGATGCAAACATGATTCATTAGGTAAGCAAAACTGAACTTTATTTACGAATTAGAATTGCTAGCAGTAATGGCAGAGACTAGAAGTCGGAAAGCAGTCAAGTACAAACTACTGAGTCCGTCCCAAGTCTGCGATAGTACAGAAGAATAAGAGGATTTTTATACATTATAGGATCAAGATAACCCGAATACAACTTGGTAAGGAATTAGAAAGAAAGTAAAACACCAGTAATAATCGTTACAATGGCGTCACCTTGCTGACCTTTCGGGGACTGGAGCCTCATATCATTATCTTGTCTTTGTTTTAAGAAATGGACAAATTTGTTTACGTACAGGAATGTCGTATTCAATATTTTCCCCGCTTGACTGTGATAGAGAAATGCAAACATGATTCATTAGGTAAGCAAAACTGAACTTTATTTCCGAATTAGAACTGACTGCTAGCAGTAATGGCTGATACTTGGAGTCGGAAAGCAGTCAAGTACAAACTGCTGAGTCCGTCCCAAGTCTGCGATATTACAGAAAAAGAAGGCGATTCTTATACATTATAGGATCAAGATAACATGAATACAGCTTGGTCAGGAATTTGATCGAAAGTAAAACATAAGTAATAATCGTTACTTTAGGGGAATGGAGTTTCATATCATTATCTTGTCTTTGTTTTAAGAACGGGACAAATTTGTTTACGAACAGGAAGAGACAGCTTTTCAGCTTGGTATTTATTGAGACTGCTTCAAGGTTCATGACGAACAAGCCTTATCTTAGAATTTCAGAATCACCCAGTTCTCAGGTCATGTTGACCTCGGCTGTATCTGTGTATTTTGTATCTGTGTCTTAGGTTAAATTCAATTGTACCAAGAAGACTTGACTAGTTTTCCCATCATGCCATTATTTGCTTCACACAATACCACACTCCCCCCGTTTATCATATCATGACAACCAGCTAAATAGGTATATCCATGATTCGTTTGAAAATGCATTTACACAAGCAGGCAAGCAATCCTATCCCTAGTAGCAGTAGAATAAAGGCCTTAAAGATCCAGTCAAATAATCCATGACCCAACCACCCTAGCCAACCCAGCGGGTTATAGTCGTGAAATTCGCTGCCAATTTCTTGAATTTGAGCAGCCTGTCTCTTAACATGGTCGACCAGGTTAGTAATATTTTCAGAGCCATCTGGAATGTAAGTACAGCACTCTTGGCCTATGATAGCGCACGTTCCTCCCTGCGAGGCTAACAGATAATCCAAAGCCAGTCGATTTTGTAATGCCACGGTCCGGACAGCCACTAGCTCAGCTGAGACCTCGGCCAGTGCCTGTCCAGTGTCCCTGGCTTCTGTTGCAGTTACGTTTGCCAGATGTTCCAATGCTGAGGCCATGTAGATCAGTTCGTTGGATGCCTTGCCTGTTCCGTACAAGGGAAAGGCCATCATAAGGAACTGTTCCGTTTTAGAAATTGTTCTTTTTGCTCGCGAGGGGGAGTGCTTAAGGGTGGGTCGGTGACGCATTTGGGGTGTGACATATCCCAAAAGCAGGATCCTGTCCAATCAATGGGGAGCCACGGATATGCTTTAGTGCCGCATATGAAATAGGTTCCATTGTAGGCTGTAAAATCATCAGCTGATGTCATCCAGGGGATTGTATTGGTAGGTTGCACCTACTTTGCCCCATTAACTTCCCTTTCCCTGATTTATTAAAACATATGGGACCTTGAACATTATACGAGTGGACAGTGAGGGAGGGTGGAGTCAGGACATGATTATAGGTAGGTTGATACGAAGCTGAAAATCCGCTCCAGTGTTGTCCTAGTTTCTTTCTGTCCCAGTTTTTTTTCCCAACACGAGGTCTCCGGGTTTGACCACTGGATATCGAGGGACGGCTGTCCCTGTCATTACTGGTAGATGTACCTGTTTTACCTGTGAGTGGAGAAACTTCAAAGAAAGTGTTAATTGCATCAAATAGTTCTGCATTTGTTCCCCCATCACATGGAGGTCTACTCCCTCTAGGGGTTTTTCATGGGCATCCCAGGGAGTCCTGATTGGCCGACCATAGACTATCTCTGCAGCTGACAGTTCGGTCCGCGAATGGGGAGTCACTCGCATGTGAAACAGTGCCAAGGGTTATACTTTTAGCCAATTTTACCCAGTTTTTTCAGTTAATTTAGATAATTTTTCTTTTAAAGTCCCGTTGGCTCTTTCCACAATTCCTGCTGCCTGCGGGTGATACGCGCAGTGCAGTTGCTGTTTAATTACAAGTGCTTTGCACAATTCAGTATTGATCCGAGCTACAAAATGTGGTCCATTGTCTGAGCTCACCATTTTGGATACCCCAAAACGAGGAATGACTTCCGTTAACAACAACTTCACTACTGTATGTGCCGTACAATTAGTGGTGGGGAAGGCTTCAATCCATTTACTAAACACATTGATTATTACTAAACAATATTTATAGCACTGTGCTTTTGGCAATTTGATAAAATCAAGCTGTATACAAGCAAAAGGATCATCTGGCAAGGGGTGGTTCCCGGAGGACCTTTACTCTTATTATGTTTCATGCAAATGACGCATCGATCCAGCCGCGTTTGCTGTATTCAAATCTGGGTGCCACCAAGTTTTTAGGAGTAGCTGTACCACTCCCTCCTTGTCAAGATGGGTACAAGAATGCAAATAATTAACAAGTAACGGCAATAAAGAATTCGGAATACAAACTTGACCAACTGGAGTCAGCCAGAGGTCTCGTGTCAAGGAGTGCGAACACCTCATTGACTTCCATAGTGTTCGCTCAGAATCAGAGGCGTCCCTCTGTAAATTTTGAACTTCAGCTATCTCTGGCATGCCCTTCGTCCTTAATGCAGGTACCTGGTTTAGAACCTGATTAGCCCCACTGGGAACAATTAAAGAGGTTGATGAAGCTGCAGTTTTAGCAGCTGAATCAGCACGGGCATTTCCTAATTGAACAGAAGTGTCACCCTTTGTGTGCGCAACACATTTAATAACTGCCAATTGACGGGGAAGCTGAATGGCATCGAGGAGATTTTTAACCCAAAGAGCATTTTGAATGGGAATTCCCACAGAGGTGAGAAAACCTCGCTGTTGCCAGAGGCGGCCGAAATCATGGGTCACGCCAAAGGCATACCTAGAATCAGTGTAAACATTAGTACTTTTGTCTGTGGCCAAAATACATGCTTGAGTCAGGGCGAATAGCTCGGCTTTTTGTGCAGAGACAGGGGTCTGGAAGGCTGCTGCTTCCTGCACGTCAGTGTCGGTTACCACGGCATATCCCGACTGTGGGACGCCAAATGGGGAAATGGAAGAACTGCCATCAACATAAAAAATTAGATCTGGATTATCAATAGGCCTGTCTGTTAAATCCGGGCGAGGTGCGGTAAGGAAGTGGTTCCGAAGCAAACAATCGTGTGGTGGGTCTTCAAGGTTATCGGGGGGCTGTTCGAGGAACACAGCAGGATTTAAGGTTGAACAATAATGAAAAGAGAGGTAGGGGTTTTGCAATAGTGAAACCTCATAGCGGCTCAATCGCGCTTGAGTCAGATGCTGGGTTTGCTGAGACGTTAGGAGAGCCACAACAGTGTGTGAAGTATGCACTTGTACTTGCTGGTGAAGGGTTAGATTGGAGGTTGCCTGGACTAACAAATGGACAGCAGCAAGAATTTGGGTGAAAAGGTCTGTTATACATAGGTCGTCCTAGCGCTGGGGCGGTAGCCAGGGTGTTTTTCAGAGTAATAAAAGATTGCTTTGCTGAATCAGGTAGTTCAAACTTAAGAGGAGCATTTTGAGAGGAGTACGGAGTTAATTCTTTAGTATGCACAGTAACATTAGGAATCCATTGTCTGCAAAAGTTCACTAATCCTAAAAAGGCTCGCACCTGCTTGGGCGATGTAGGAAATGGGGTCTACAGTTTTGGAGTAATGCGTTCTTGAGTAAGGGAGCGATCAGTAGCACTTATAAGGACACCCAAAAATTTGACTTGTCGTTGACCTTTATGAACTTTAGCGGGCGGGATCACGTATCCCCATGAATGGAGACAGATGAGCAGGTAAAAGGTGTCACGCTGGTTAGCGATGAAATCAGGGCTGGCAAGGAGTAAGTCATCAACATATTGAATGATGGTGGAGCCACCAGGAGGTGCTAATGTCGCTAACTGGGAGTGGCCGAACGCCATTCGGATGGTCTACCTATCTTAGGAACTGGAAGAATCGGGGTGTTACAGGGTGATTGGCACGGTATCAAAATCCCCTGTTGAAGGAACGATTAAATCAGAACCGAGACTCCTTCTTCAGCCTTTGGCCGCAAAGGATACTGTGAAATAGAGGGCAAGGGCATATCAGGTTTGATTCTAATAACAACGGGAGGGACATTAGTGAGACCAACTTCGTGTTTGGAGGCTGCCCATAAATCTGCGGGTAGTTCAGGAGTCGTAGATTGGGCTGAATGATGATGGTGCAGTGTGCCAATGTGTACAAATGGGCGTTTAAAATATTCTAAAGTGCCTGCGGGTAGGGTTTGACTATCATTAAGGAAAGGATCAGCTTGTCCTCTTAGTGCAGCTGCCAGAAATCCCAAGGACTTGGCACAGTAGCCTTCGTTGACAGAAAGGGTCACGTGGGGTGATACAAGTCTCGATTGATGCCATAGGCTGTGGGGTAAATCAACAAGAAAGGCAGACCCTTCTTTTGTCTTGGTGAATGCTCTCCAAATCGGGCGAGGTTACTGTATGATCGTAGCAAAGAGTGACATGTGGATTGGGAATATCTAAGGGAGGTGAAAAGTGTGAGGGATCAAAATCAATCGACCACCACTGTGGAGTAGTGAATAGGGGAAAGTTTCGAAGCTGGGCCTGCGGGATAGGTGATATGGTAATGCGGTTATCAAGGCTTGGGTCACTATATTCTCTCATCTGGACTCTATCGGGTGTTTTAAACAGTGGTACTCAGGGTTTACGTTAGCTGCCAGCATTAGAACAGAGAGCAATCAGACGGAGGCACAGAAGTTATTAAATTCTGCAGCTGGTGACCTCGTATTTGAGACAGTTCTATAAACATTCCATTATCAATGCACTGTATTACCGCTCCGAATTTGCAGTGTCTATCTGGACAGCCTGAAACGATCTGAAGTTATTTTAGACAAGAATCCATTGTTAAGTTCTTAACCATAATCTTGTATTAACTTTGCTCCCCTTTTTTCATTTTGGGAGATTTGTCATCCTCAGATATTCCTGAACAAAAACTAATGGAGTGTTTTAGCCCCTTTCTAATCAAGCTGGATAGCCTAACTTGGTTCTTTTCCCATCTGTGCATTCCGTTTTCAAGACCTGTCAATTCTATACCCAATTTTAATTCTTTATCCTGCCAGCTGGCTAACAAGGAGGCATCCTTCAATTTTGGACAATATTCCCTCCATTGAGCAACTAACTTTTTAGCAGTTGACGTCCTATTATTTTCACAAATCACTTGTTGAGCTTCTATTACTGTTGATAGGTCTTTAGTTGTTCACACAGCGTTTGCAGTACGCTGCCATTTTAAAAAGTTGTATCTAAAGTTTTACCCATTGCACACTTTGTCTGATGCCAGATGGTCCTTCTGATTATAATTTTAACAATTGATTAAGGAAATTACGTGTGTGATGTTTTATGTCAGGGTCCGCACGCTTTTTGCCCTGTTTATGTGTTGTTAAGCAGAGTTATCCGCATCTGCAGGAGATTACAATTTAAATCACGGAGTAATCGCGCTCCGTACAAACCAATTAACAGCTCGAAGGTGACACCGTAAAGATTCTATGCCACCCGCCTTACAAAGTTAACGGGAACCTTTTATCGCGAAGGCTTCAGGTAATAACAAGGACCATGTTGGCATCGATATCTCTTTACCTCTTTCAAATAATCACAGCTTGAAACATAATTTTTAAAGTCAAAGTCTAAAAAATGAAATATGAATTCTTTCCCTCTCTCTCTTATCTATCTCTCTCCCTCTCTACATAACTCTGTCTGTCTTTGGAACTCTTGTTGCTCTTTCTCTTTATCTGCCTACCTCTCCATCTCTGCCTCTCCCTGACTCGCTCTCGCTATCTCTAACAGTTCCTGTCTCTTGTCGCTGTCTCTCTCTCTCTCCTTCAATCTCTTCCTCTGTCTCTCTTTCTCTCTCTTGGATTCAGCCCGTGTCCTTGCGGACAAATTTTGAACAAAAATTTTTCATTCTCTTTCGAAAACTTTATCTGTGTTATTCCATTTAAGTCAATTTGCACTGATTAATCTTAGAGGCATTATCTGTTCTCTGAGATGTATTTCTTTGTTTGTCAATTCAGAAAAGACCAACTGTCTGCTGAAATGGTTAATGTTTCCTGCAGAATCTAAGGGGCGGAGAACTTGGCGTGATGCCATTTACGTCTTTTCACGCAATCTAAAAACTTATTCATATTTCAATTACTCTTATTTGTAAAGTTACTTTCTTTTAAACTGATATAGTGTGAACTGAACAACTTTGGAACATTTTGGGAAGCTTGAGAACATTTGCAAGAGGAAATATGAATGTTTTGCCATTAGTTTAAAAACAATTCCAGTACGCATTTTGTTGTCCTTCAGAAGAACCACTTGTTATCATAATAAGGCCAGTACAACATTCCAAGCAGTAGTTAGTTAACATCATCTGATCTACTAAATTTCATTCAAAAACAATGTTAAACTTTAGTCATTATTGCCAGCATGCTTCTAAATTGGTAACTTATTAACTTCACTTCTATAATTTCCTTATTGTGGATCTTTTAATCAACATCTTTTAGTCAATTATCATGTTTTCCGTAGAGAAGGGTTGTTCGATATTTACGGCTTGCGTCTGTGACCGAGTGCGTGTCGCTGAGGGGGATACGTTAGCAGGAGTCTCATTGGTAATGGGATCAGAAGTGGGAGTCAGGACTTGGGAAAGTGGAATTGTAAAATCGGGGAGCGCAAAATGAGGGTGGGGTCCAGGGTTCAAATTCTCCTCGTCTTCCGTATCGCTTGAATATGGGAACATCGGCATGCCAGAGCAACTGGGAGGATCCTCCTTTCCTATAATCTTACGAGCTAGCCCTATTTGTCTGGTGAGAGGAGGTTTCTTATTGCCGAATTGCTTTTTTAGTGTTTTGACTGTTTTCTATCCCAAAGCTCACATTACAATTTTAAAGTCTCCCAATCTTTCGCTTTACCGTTCACGCACTCATTAATCCGTTTTGCGGGTGTTATCTCTCAAACTCATTAATAGTGATTGTTCGTTGCGTTAAGTGGACTGTTTTTTCCACTGTAAAATTAAACAATTTGAAGCCGGCATTTTTTTTTTCCAGATTGCTTTTTTTTTTCTGCATCAATGCTATTGTCAAAGTTCCAAGATCCCTGTGTAACCTAGTGGCCAGATATCGTTACCTAATTTATTGTTTAAAGCAGCGCTGCAGCCAATCTTCGAATATTACGTTCTTGAGAAGGGGTTTCTAAACACATGAAAATAGTTTTGTCTAAAGTTTGTCGCATAATGTCAGTAAAATGTGCCCCAGGCAAAAAAAAACGCTCAAACAAAATTTCTGGTACCAAATCAAATTGGAGGGTCCTTGACCCCAAAAAAATTACTGACAGGGTCCTGACCCAAAAAACTTAATCAAAGGGTCCCTGGCCCCAAATAATTTCTGACAGGGTCCCTGACCCCAAACTTATTGACAGCCTGTATAAATGCGGATGAAAAACGAGATCAACAAGGTCCCTGACCTGCGGCTAATTACACAAAAAAAAACCTTAGGTTATGTGAAATCAGTTTAAATTCAATTGCACCAAGAAGACTTGACTAATTTTCCCATCATGCCATTTTTTGCTTCACACAATACCACAAGTGGCCAGTGGTGGGGGGGGGGGGGGATTATTTTGTTTGAGACTCGTGTGGATAGGGAAAGGAGGGAGGAACATGACCGTCTAGTGAGCAAGATAGTGGAGGTGGATAGGGAGTATTCGAGGATGCCCACCGCGGAGGGAATGGCGAGGAGGAAAAAAATTGCAGAGGCAATTTGACAGGCTGACAACAGGGAGGGCGGTAGGGCTATTATGTAAGGCAAGAGGGGAGCAATATGAGTATGGGGAGAAGGCGAGCCGCATGCTGGCACACCAGCTACAGAGGCAGGCCCTGTCCAGGGAAATATTGAAGATATGGACTGTGGCTGGGGATGTGGTGTTAGAGCCTGAGAAGATAAACAAAGCGTTTCGGGAGTACTACCTGGGACTTTACGAGGGGGATAAGGGGCGATTTCCGGACAAGCTGGAGTTTCCCCAGGTGAAGGAAGCAAAGAGGCAGGCATTGGAGGAGCCCTGGGGCTGAGGGAGGGTGCTGTATATTATCAGGGGTATGAAGTCAGGGAAGGCCCCGGGGCCACTTGGGTACCCGGCGTAATTTCATAAGGAATTTGTGACGGACCTGGCACCTCATCTGTTGGGGGCGTTTGAAGGATCGCTGGCGATGGGGGAGTTGTTGGAGATGATCACACAGGCAGGATGGAGGAGTCTGTCCCGACATGGGTATGGTTGCTGTATGTGGTGCCAAGAGCGAGTGTGAGGATGTATAATATGAGTTTGCGAAGTTTGGCTGAGGCTGGGGTGCCCGCTGTCGCCGTTGCTGTTTGCCCTGGCCATAGAGCCATTGGTGATGGCTCTCAGAGGGTCGGTGGAGTGGTGGGGGATTATGAGGGGACACAGGGAACAGTGGGTGTAGCTCTCTGTCGATGACCTCTTGCTGGCGAGTATGGGAAGGATTATGGGCCTGCTGGGGAGTTTTGGAGGGTTCTCAGGGTACAAACTGAATGTAGGGAAAAGCGAGGTTTTCCCGGTGAATGAGCTGGCACAGCGGGCTAATGGGGATTCCATCTATGGGAGGGAGGGATAGGTTTAGGTATTTAGGGATTCAGGTAGCGAGGGAATGGATGGGGCTCCATAAGTGGAACTTAACGAAGCTGGTGGAGGAAGCCAGCGAGGATGTTAAGAGGTGGGATACACTGCAGTTGACGTTGGCGGGGAGGGTCCAAGTGGTGAAAATGAATATTCTGCCGAGGGTCTTGTTTATCTTTCAGGCTCTCCCGATCTTTCTACCAAACGCATTTTTACGGAAATTGGCCACGATCATTTTGGACTTTGTATGGGTGGGGAAGGTGCCGAGGGTGGGGAGGACCCTGCTACAGAGGCAGCTGGGGGGGTTGTTGGCATTGCCAAAGCTGTTTCATTATTATTGGGCGGTGAATGTGTACAAGGTGCGGCGGTGGTGGGAAGGAGAAGGGGAGAGTGGGTTAGGATGGAGGAGGAATATTGTCAGGGGTCTAGTTCTGTTTGTTGTGAATTTAGTGTACCCAATTCGTTTTTTCCCATTCGGGCAATTTAGCGTGGCCAATCCACCGACCCTGCACATTTTTGGGTTGTGGGGACGAAACCCATGCAGACACGGGGAGAATGTGCAAACTCCACACGGACAGTGACCCAGAGCCGGGATCGAACCTGGGACCTCGGTGCCGCGAGGCACTGGTGCTAACCACTGTGCCACCGTGCTGCCCTCATGAGGGGTCTAGTTTGAGGGCTGTGGTGACGGCGTTGCCAATGGCTCCGAGTAGGTATTCAGGGGGCCCGGTGGTGCAGTGCACGGTGAAGATATGGGATCAGTTGAAGAGGCATTTTCGGGTGGAAGGGATGTTGGTGTTAAGGCCGCTTTGTGAGAATAATGGGTTTGAGCCGGGGGGGGGGGTTGGGTGGATAGTGTATACAGGAGGTGGAGGGAAGGGCCTGGTCAAGGTGAGGGTCTGTATTTGGAGGAAGGGTTCGCCAGTCTCGAGGTGCTAAGGGAGAGGGTAGCGCTGCCGAGGGAGAGTGAGTTCAGGTATCTGCCGGTTAGGGACTTTGCAGAAAAGGTCTGGAGGGTGTCGTATTCAATATTTTCCCCGCTTCCGGACAGTGATAGAAAAATTCAAACAGCATTCATTAGGTAAGCAAAACTGAACTTTATTTACGAATTAGAACTGCTAGCAGTAATGGCTGAGACTTGAAGTCGGATGGCAATCAAGTACAAACTGCTGAGTCCATCCCAAGTCTGCGATATTACAGAAGAATAAGGCGATTTTTATACATTATAGGATCAAGTTAACATGAATACAGCTTGGTCAGGAATTTGATCGAAAGTAAAACATAAGTAATAATCGTTACAATGGCGTCACCTTGCTGAACTTTAGGGGACTGGGGTCTCGTATCATTATCTTGTCTTTGTTTTAAGAGATGGACAAATTTGTTTACGTACAGGAAGAGACAGTTTTTTAGCTTATCGTATATATTTAGACTGGTCTGGTCTCATGACGAACGCGTCTTATCCAAGTTTTAGAGTCACCCAGTTCTCAGGTCAAGTTGACCTCGGCTGTTTGTATTTATGTATTTTGTATCTGTGCCTTAGGTTATGTGAAGTCAGTTTAAATTGAATTGAACCAAGAAGACTTGACTAGTTTTCCCTTCATGCCATTATTTGCTTCACACAATACCGCAAGGGGGTTTCCTAGATTGCCAGGATACACCCTGCTGGAGCGACTGCTGCTTCCGGATGTGGAAGGGGAGGGAAGAATTGAGGATATATACAAGTGGCTGGGGGAGCAGGGAGGTGAGCTGGTGGTGAAGATCAAGGAGAAATGGGAAGCGGTGTTGGGAGGGGAGATCAGTTGGGGAGTGTGGAGTGAGGCACTGCAAAGGGTAAACAGGACCTCCTATTGTGCAAGGATGAGCCTGATACAGCTGAAGATGGTGGGTGCAAATGAGTCGGACGAGAATGTGTGGGTTCTTTCAGGGGGTAGCAGATGAGTGTGAGAGGTGTGGGCGGGGGCCAGCGAATCACGAGCACATGGTTTGGGGTTGTGTATAATTGGAAGGATTCTGGGCGGGAGTGTTCACGGTCTTAGCCAGGATAGTGCAGGTGGAGGTGGACCCAGATTCTTTGGTGGCGATATTTGGGGTTTCAGAGAAGCCGGAGCTCATGGAGAGGAGGAAAGCCAATGTCGTCACCTTCACCTCTCGGATTGCACAGTGGCAAAGTTTACTAGAGTGGTGGTCGGCATCACCACCGGGGTAGCGGCTTGGTTGGGTGACCTGTACGACTTCCTGTGGTTGGAGAAGATAACGTCTGAGTTAAGGGGCTCTGCAGAGGGGTTTGAGAAAAGCTGGGGGATGTTTGTGACTGTGTTTGAGGAGCTGTTCATCGCAGGGTGGTGGGGGGTGGTAAAGGGAAACAATTTGTACAAACTGTGTAGTTGATTGCTGGGAAGTATGTTGCCGGGCTGTTTATTTGCTGTAACCTGTTTTAATACATGTTTGTAATAAAATACAATGAAAAAAAACATTTCTCTGTATTGCTGTGGATCTGGGGTCACATGTAGGCCGGACCAGGTAAGGACGGCAGATTCCCTTCCCTAAATGACATGAACGAACCAGTTGGGTTTTTACGACAATCGGCAATGGTTCCATGGTCATCATCAGACTTTTAATTCCAGACTTTTACTGAATTCAAATTGCACCATCTGCTGTGGTGGGATTTGAACCCTGCTCCCCAGGGCATTTACAAAGCATCTGCTGTGACAAAGAGTCATCCAGACTGGAAACGTTAGCTCCCTTCTCTCCCCACAGATATTGTCAGACCTGCTGCGATTGTCCAGTATTTTCTGTTTTTGTTTCAGATTCCAGCATCTGCAGTAATTTGCTGTTCTCCCCAGAACATTATCCTGGATCTCTGGATTACTGATCCAGAGATAATACCATTGCACCATGCGCAGTGGCTAGCACTGTGCCGAAGGCCCGGGTACGATCCCGGCCCCGGGTCACTGTACGTGTGGAGTTTGCACATTCTCCCCGTGTCTGCGTGGGCCCCACCCGCCCCTTTGAAATACTTTGCCTCCCCTTCCGTCATTTAGATTGTCTGTCAGTTCCAGATTTCTCACATCCTCCTCCCCCATAGGGTTCAGTATATTGCTCATTATCAGTTCAGTGAGATACACAGGGGCCGGTTTAGCTCAGACGGCTGGACAGTTGGTTCGAGATTCAGAGCGACACCAACAGCGTGGGTTCAATTCCCGTACTGGCTGAGGTTATTCATGAAGGCCCACTTTCTCAACCTTGCCCCTCGCCTGAGGTGTGGTGATGGTCAGATTAAATCACCACCAGGCAGCTCTCCCCGCAAAGGGACTATGGCCACTTTGCTATAGATACAAATAGAACATAGAACATAGAACAGTACAGCACAGAACAGGCCCTTCGGCCCTCAATGTTGTGCCGAGCCATGATCACCCTACTCAAACCCACGTATCCACCCTCTACCCGTAACCCAACAACCCCCCCCTTAACCTTACTTTTATTAGGACACTACGGGCAATTTAGCATGGCCAATCCACCTAACCCGCACATCTTTGGACTGTGGGAGGAAACCGGAGCACCCGGAGGAAACCCACGCACACAGGGGGAGGACGTGCAGACTCCACACAGACAGTGACCCAGCCGGGAATCGAACCTGGGACCCTGGAGCTGTGAAGCATTTATGCTTACCACCATGCTACCCTGCTGCCCCTTATGGAGAATGGAGAACGATTTTAAGGTCTGTCTGTCTGGGACATGGAACAGTGACCATGGATCTGTTGCTCAAACTAAATCGTACCTTAACAAGAGTTGTGAGGGTATATATTGGGTGGAGTGAGTGTTGGATGACTTTTGGGAAGGAGAGAGGATTGAATGTTCATAGAAACTAGAACTAAAGTGAGAATGGAGGGAGAGTGTGTGGGATGGAGATTTACAGCTTTTGGGGAATGAGAGAGGAAAGAATGTTCCAGAGAAACTAGAATTGTCTGTTCTGAATGTACTGAATGTACTGACAGTGATGATTGTGTGAACCCCTTTTACAGGATCTCAGAAGGTGAGGATTTACAGACCGAAATCTCAAAGCAAACTTCACGTCAACATCCGACAGCGTCGCTCAAATCATCGGGACTGGAATATCATCGGCCTTTAAATCTAAAAAGAGAAATGTTTGTCTGTTCTGTCTGCTTCAGAATGCTTTAAACATCAGTGTGACTGGAAAAGCATCGAGTCACACACATCCGAGTGAGAGTGTTCCAGAGCACTGACTGTGGAAAGAGCTTTAACCAGTTACACAGCCTGAAAAAAACATCACACCATTCACAGCGGGGAGAGACCGTACACGTGTTCTGTGTGTGGACAAGGCCTCAACTGGGCGGTGAACCTGGAGAGACACACGGACACCCGCACCATGGAGAAACCGTGGAAATGTGGGGACTGTGGAAAGGGATTCATAGCCCCATCACGACTGGAAGCTCATCGACGCAGTCACACTGGGGAGAGGCCATTCACCTGCTCCCGGTGTGAGAAGGGATTTGCTCAATTATCCAACCTGTGGGTACACCAGCGCGTTCACACTGGGGAGAGGCCGTTCACCTGCTCTCAGTGTGGGAATGGATTCGCTCTGTTATCCAGCCTGCAGAAACACCAGCGGGTTCACACAGGGGAGAGGCCGTTCACCTGCTCTCAGTGTGGGAAAAGATTCGCTCGGTTATCCAACCTGCGGACACACCAGCGAGTTCACACTGGGGAGAAGCCATTCACCTGCTCTCAGTGTGGGAAGGGATTCACTCGGTTATCCAACCTGCGGACACACCAGCGACTTCACACTGGGGAGAAGCCATTCACCTGCTCTCAGTGTGGGAAGGGATTCACTCGGTTATGCAACCTGCAGACACACCAGCGAGTTCACACTGGTGAGAGGCCGTTCACCTGCTCTCATTGTGAGAAGGGATTCATGGACTTATCCACCCTGCGGACACACCAGCGAGTTCACACTGGGGAGAGGCCGTTCACCTGCTCTCAGTGTGGGAAGGGATTCACTCGGTCATCTCACCTGCAGGTACACCAACGAGTTCACACTGGGGAGAAGCCATTCACCTGCTCTCAGTGTGGGAAGGGATTCAGCAATTCATCCTCCCGGCTGTCACACCAGCGCACTCACAGTAAGGAGAGGCCGTTCACCTGCTCCGAGTGTGGGAAGGGATTCACTCGGTCAACCTACCTGCTCAAACACCAGCAAGTTCACATCGGGAAGAGGCTGTGATACGATCTCTCATTTTATCTTCAAATAAATGTCACAGGTCCAGTTGATTGCAGGTGTCTAAAAATACAACTTTATTTGCTAAACATTCACCTTGATTCTATTAAATAAAAAAACTTAATAAAAACCAATAATACATCAAAACATAATAAAGAGAGTTAGAAAATCAATACATTGTTCAGAATTTCTGCAGAATAAAGTTTGAATCATGAAGCCTTATTCTTAATGAAATTCTGATCAATGGTCTAATCCCTCATTTACTCTCATTGGTTTCTAATTCTCAGCTGAAGATTCCTGATTTATTCAAATATCTGTCTATCACTGAGAAAATGATTTTTTATCCAAGCATTGGGCATTACTTAAGATTTACTAATCTTCATCATATTAATTAAATGTCTACGTGCCCCCACCACATGTACCAATCCTATAAATATAAGGTGCTTGCATTAGCCTTGCTGTTGGTAAAGCTTTGATACATTTTTGTTGCTAAATGTTGCTGTTGCTAAGGCTTTGATATATTTGTTATGGGCCAGGGTTGAGAGCAGTGCTCTTCAAACTTTTTTTCCGGGGACCCATTTTTACCAACCGGCCAACCTTCGCGACCCACCCCGGCCGGCCTTCGCGACCCACCCCGGCCGGCCTTCGGGACCCAACCCGGCCGACCTTTGTGACCCACCATTTTCTCTGACCTTGTTTGCTGCTGACAAAAAAGGAAGAAATGGTTTTGGGTCCCTTTGGCCCTCGTACCTGCTCCTCCAATGGAACCTGTTGGATGAAGGTGAAGCCTTCCGCTGTCGGAAAGTATGGAGACTCCATCTGTCCAAAGTTCTGCATTTTTTTTTCTGTCAGATTTTATGAAATAAAACCCACCGACCTTGTGAAAAAATTAATAAATGAAAAAAATAAAAAATTAAATGAATAAAGTAAATAAATAAATGAATATACTCCCCCGAACTTGTAAAACAAGAAGCTGCGACATTTCTTTTACACGTTTGTGGCCATTTTGAAGGCAGCTTGCAGCCTGCGTTATTAACAGCCGGCTGCTGCAGCTGTTGCACGCAGATTTGCGCAATCTGGAGCGCCGCGACAGACGGCTCCACCGCCCTCCCGGTACCCACCGGGTGGCACCCTGAGTTTGACAATGCCTGGTTTAGAGAACCCCAAAGTGTATCATGGAGTTCACCTGACCCACGACCTTTAATAGATTCTGGCTATGGCTATGGGGAGCACACGGGCCCACTCTACAATTTATTTATGAAACCAGTTCACACTTTATAAACCCACAGTAAACATCTGAACAACGATCAACACCAATAAATCCCCCAAAGAATACAGTACTCTCTGAGTTAATCTTTCCTTGCAACATCCATAAGACAAAAAGAACCCTTTTTACAGAAAGACATCAGGTTGAATGTCACTGCTGAGAACAGTTACCAGTTTGAAATCACCAAATGAACATTCATGAGCTTGCAGACATTCCGACACATCTTGCTGTGACTGCAGCTTCTCCAAATCTAAAAGGTAAGTAAACACACCCTGTAGCTGCAAGCCCAAAGTGAAAGTCAAAGCAGACAGGCAGCTCCACCCACACTCAGACATCACTGATAAACACCATTTCTTAAAGGTACTCTCACATGTCACATTTTTATTACTAAATGTTGCTGAAGCTGTGATACATTTTCATTACAGATTGTGTTGAGGAACAATGGTTTATTATTTACAAGGGGCTTTTATGCAACTTTTCATGAAACAATGTTAGATTCCTGCGTAGCAGTTCTTATTTATTATCTGAAATAATGCCTATCTTTGCACATTAGCCTTGTTGATATTCCATTCACTGTCTGTGCTCTGAATTAAGAAATGTACTGCATTAATTCTTAAAGGCACCAATAAATCGGTTAATATCTGGCCATTTATCTGCTGTATGTGTGGGAAAGGTTTCCCTGTTATCCACCCTGCGCAGCTACCAGCGAGTTCACGAGTGATGACAGGGGTTGGACTCTGCTGTTATTGCTGCTGTTAATCACACCCAGGACTGAACCATGTTCATTCTGACACTTGGTGAAGTGGGAGGGTCAGAGGGTTTCTCTCTGCTGGACTCAGTGAGGGGGGCTGAGGAGATTTACGAGAACGGCACCAGGAATGAGGGACTTCAGTTAGCTGGAGTTACTGGAACAGCTGAAATTGTTCTCTTCAGACCATAGTCATTCGGGAAGAGAGGGAGGCCATTCAACCCATTGATCCCATGCTGGAGCAAACCAGTCAGTCCCATTTCCCTCAAGCACTCTACCTAGGCTCATTCCCCCAGCTAGGTAAATGGTAAAGTCAACATAGTCCCAGATGACCAAAGGCATATCCCCTTTAAGGGGCGGGTGGGGGGAGCTGACTGCTGGTGATTTAACCTCAGGCAAGGATCAAGTTGACACACTCCCACTGACACTAGTGGGGCGAGTGCAGGCGGGAACCTCGAGCCCTGATCACGCTTCCTTTTCACTCAGCCCCCCCCTCCATTTATTGTGTGCGTGTGGAAGGGGGCAGCCATCGCAAAACCCCTCTTGCACACGTGTTAGTGTAAAAATGAAGCAACCACTTTATTTCACCATCCCCCGAGTTTGTTGTGCAAGTTATTGATTGAGGATTTGAACATGTCTAAAGTGAAGGGTTGGAGAAAAATACCCCACCGTTTTTAACAGGAGAAAGACCCCCCCCCCCCCAACTTCCTGTCCATGACACGTGGGAGATTCAGAGACATAGAAAAGAGTTAGTATTAGAAAGAAAAAGTAAATTCCAAAATTGGATAAGCTGTCAACATCAGTCACAAGGAAGCAAATGAAATTCATTCTGAATGGGATGAGGAAAAATTGGGACATTTCGGGATGGATTCCCCGTTCCCCCGGCCGTGTGTTTCTCGGCAGTGTGCCGTTCGCTGGGTGGTGAGATTCTCTGTTCCTGCCGCCTGTCACTGGGATTTCCCATTGAAGCCCCCCCCCCCCCCCCCCCCCCCCCACGCCGTGGGGTAACCTGCGGGCGGGGGTGCCCTGCCAGCGGGACAGGTGAATTACAGCAGCTGGAGAATTCTGGCCTTCGAATTGTTTGATGATCAGACCAAATGGGAACATCAAACCTTTCCACTTGAACATAAAAAGCTTCTGAGTGATATTCGTAAAGTGGCCCAAGGACGGGATTGGCCAATGAGCAAACGGATTGTTGGTCATGTGTCGGCAAACAACAAGTTCCTTCATTGGTCTTGGAATTTGGTGTGGGAGGGGAAGCTGAGCTGGAAGATTTGCCCAGCTTGAAGCGAGAGGAAGAAATCTCCTGGGGTCCCTACAGTGAGAGGCAGTTAGCCATGTGACAGAAAGCAGTCAGCTTGGAAAGAGCTGTGAAGAAGCTGTGGGAACTGACTGAGAAAAAGCAGAAGGTCTGTCCAAAGTCAGATCAAGAAAGAAGTGGAACCTTCACAAGCAAAAGATCACTTAAAGTTGAATATCCCAACTGAAAAATTGGGGAGAAAATAAAGTGAATTCCAGAGGGCTGTGACATATCTTCAGGTTGGTCCCTAGAGAAGGCGAATAAGCTTTAGAAGCTTTTGTGAGATAAGGAATCTCTTGGGAAGGGAGTAAAGCGTAAAGGAGTCACCGAATAAAGATATAAACTCGAGTGATGAGGTAAGAGAGCTAACTTTCAGTTTATATATACAATAAAGGTGTGTTTTTGTTGAGCAACATGACATTCTATGACGTAGGTCATTTACTGAATTGCTGGCTGTTCAGACTTCTCTTCAAACATTAACAGCCCCTTCCGGGATGGTAATGTTCTCCTTTGTGGCCCGAGCATCTCCAAGGAGAGCGAGAGGCAGGAGAGGAAAGCCAGTCAGGTTCAGGAAGAGATGACCAGGCCATAGACATGTTTGAGTTCCAAAGTGGGACAGGGTGGTGCATTTGTTGCCCTCCTTTGTCACGGATGCAATGTTAGAAACAAAGGCTTTTCAAATTAATCCTTTCACGGGATTGGAGCATCGCTGGCAAGGTCAGCATTTATTGCCCATCCCTGATTTCCCGAGCGGAGGTGAGCCACCTTCTTGGTGCGCGGCAGGACGTATTCACCCATGGAATGGCAGAAGGAGGCCATTCGGCCCAGTGGGGCTGCACCGACACTCTGAAAGAGCACCTGACCTCGGCCCAATCCCCCAGCCTATCCCCGTAACACCACTTCCACCACCCTCGGAGGCAGCGAGTTCCAGGACATGGAGCAATAGGGTGACATAGTGGTTAGCACTGTTGCCTCAAAGAGGGAGAGGTTCTGGGTTTGATTTCGGCCTCGGGTGACTGTGTGGTTTGTACATTCTTCCCGTGTCTGTGTGGGTTTCCTCCAGGTGCTCCGGTTTCTTCCCACTGTCCAAAGATGTGCAGGTTAAGTTGGATTGGTCATGCTAAGTTGCCGCTCAGTGTTGAACGATCAGGTGGGGTTACTGGGATAGGTGAGGGATTGGGCCGAGGGAGGGTGGTCTTTCGGAGGGACGGTGCAGACTTGATGAGCCGAATGGCCGTCTTCTGCACTGTAGGGATTCTATGGCATGACCAATCGCTGCGCATCCCCCCATATCACTAAGCAATAGATTTGTGTAGTGGTTCAGTATACGTATATATATTATGATTCTTGGGCAAACCCCTTAAGAACCAAGAATGTTTTGATGAAATCGATAAAATTTTGAGATTGAAAACACTCAGTCGGCAAATAAAACCACAGGATTCCGCAGCTTGTGAACAAACATAAATAACGTTTACAATACAAAGTCAGAACGATAAAACACTTTACGTTATCTACCTTAAATTCCAACCTTCACTGTGGAATAGAGGGACGTGTAAATAAACACATATAATGAGCTCGAACACACACTACACCATAAATGGCAGGTGCGACCAAGACAGAGTCCATGGAAATCTCACCGTGACGTCAGTAAACATCAGCCAATCTCACTGAAAATCAGTCTCTCGTGAGGAATTCACATGTTCACCTTCAAAGATCTAACCGTGGAATTCTCTCCTTTCCTGGCCCGTACTGCAGACTCGACAGAGCAGAGACAAATGTATTTATTTTGGATCTACCTGCCATGGGGGAAAAACACTATTTAATATCCTGGATGAAATAAATTGAAATCAGCAGCTTTTGCAGATCATTTCAGTGGAGATGTGCTCTCCCAGTTTAAAAGAATATCGGCCCACTGGAAGTCGTGAGACTGGCCAGTTCAGCAGAAAGAAACCCTCCAACCCTCCCACTTCACCAAGTCTCACAATGAACATGGTACAGTCCTGGGTGTGATTAACAGCAGCAAAAACAGCAGAATCCAATCCCTGAGTCCCTTCCCACAATCCCCACATTTCCACGGCTTCTCCATGGTGGTGGTGTCCTTGTGTTTCTCCAGGTCCAATGACCAGTTCCAGCCTCGTGCACACAGAGAACACTTGTACGGTCTCTCGCCACTGAATTGGCCCAAAGGAGTTTACAAAAGTCATCGCTGTCAGAACAGGATAGAAATTCAGAACCGACAATTCTAGTTTCTCTGGAACATTATTTCCTCTCATTCCTCAAAATCTCCACCCCACACACTCTCCCTCCATTCTCACTCTCCTCTTTCTAAGATTCACCCTCCCAATTCTCCTGAAGGTGCTGATTCAGGCTGATTGACAGATCCCTGCTCACTGCTTCCAGTCCTGGACACAGAGACCTGAAAATCTTCCTGCAGGCTGCCAGACAGATGTATGTCTACATTACTGGACAGAAAATGTGTGTAATATACAGACTGGATTCACTTCCTTTCCCTTCAGTTGCTGCAAGTCCCCAATGTCCCCCCAGAATGAGGAAAGAAATGGAAAGGGGGAAACATTGATTCCCTCCCAGATGTTGCCCAGAGGAGGAAGTTTTAGTCCAACCTCCGCATTGTGATGTCACAAGGGAGCCCTGCCAGGATCAGCCAATAGGAATCACTCTGCTCCGTGGTGGCGCGTCTGGGTTCCAGTGCGCAGGCTCGGCGCGAACACGGGAGCCCCGCCCGAGCCTTTGTTCCCCGCCCACCTCCTCCAGACAAGGTTTCCAGGCAACCAGCAGACGGCTCGGGCCAGAGCGAGAAGCCGCTCAGTGACCTCCCCATCCCTGGGACTGCGCATGTGGGTCTGAGAGCCCGCCCCCTGACCTTCCGGCTGAGGTGTTGACCAATGGGAAGATTGGAGAACCGAAGGACTCTCTTCGTTCAGATCAAACCGCAGACTTCCGGTGTCTGAAAATGGCGCTTCACACAGACTGAAACCTCTTCCTGTCTCCAACATCTGTGAGTAAAACACTTTCTTTTCTCCCCCTTTCCATTTATTTTCTCATTCTCACCTTCAGTTGGTCACTTGCAGCAACTGAAGGGAAAGGAAGTGAAGCCAGGGAGGGTGCAGACTCGGGAAAGGTTGGCCCAGGTCTCTCTCTCTCTCTCTCTTAAAGACGTTGACATCCTTTGTTCCCTCAGCTTGACACATTTATTTGTCTGGCTAAAAGGATGGTCTCTTTCCTAATGTTCACAATTAAAGGGCTGCTTTCCCCAGGAGATGGCTGACATTTAAGGGGACAGGAAAATAATTTTTCAATATTAATTCGGGGGCAGCACGGTGGTTCTGTGGTTAGCACTGCAGCCTCACGGCGCCGAGGTCCCAGGTTCAATCCCGGCTCTGGGTCACTGTCTGTGTGGAGTTTGCACATTCTCCCCGTGTTTGCGTGGGTTTCGCCCCCACAACCCATAGATGTGGAAGCTAGGTGGATTGGCCACACTAAATTGCACCTTAATTGGCAAACAATGATTGCGTACACTAAATTTATATTATAAAAAGGGAGAAAAAATTAATTCAAAGGATGCAGTTGTTGCTCATTTGGTCAGTTTCATTGCCTCTTCCTCCAATTCAGAGGGCATTTTAGAGGCAACCACTGTATGGGTCGAGTTGAGAAACACCAAGAGGCGAAATACATTCGTTGGTGTGGTACACAGACTTTCAAACTGCATTGGTAACGTTGGGAATAGCATTAGACAGGAAATCAGAGATGGATGTGATAAAGGAACATCTGTGATTATGGGTGACTTTAACCTGCATATAGATTGGGTGAGGCAAATTCGTCACTACAATAGGGAAAGAATTTCTGGAGTGTACACGGGATGGTTTTGTGGACCAATATGGTGAGGAACCAACAAGGAAACAGGCCATCTTGGATTAGGTGTTGTGCAATGAGAAAGGATTAGTTAGCAATCTAGTTATGAGAGAACCTTTGGGGATGTGTTGGGAGAGGAGATCAGTTGGGGAGCATGGAATGAGGCACGGGACCTCTTGTGCAAGGATGAGCCTGATGCAGCTCTAGGTGGTGGGTGCAAATGACTTGGGCGAGAATGAGTGGGTTTTTTCAGGGGGTAGCAGATGAGTGAGAGAGGTGTGGGCGGGGGCCAGCGAATCACGCGCACATGTTTTGGGGTTGTGTAAAATTGGGAAGATTCTGGGCGGAAGTGTTCGCGGTCTTAGCGAGGATAGTGCCCGGACCCTTTGGTGGCGATATTTGGGGTTTCAGAGAAGCCGGAGCTCATGGAGAGGAGGAAGGCCGATGTTGTGGCCTTCGCCTCCCTGATATATGGCGGCGAATTTTGCTAGAGTGGTGGTCAGCATCGCCGCCGGGGGTAGCAGCTTGGTTGGGTGACCTGTACGAATTCTAGCAGTTGGAGAAGATAACGTATGAGTTAAGGGGCTCTGCAGAGGGGTTTGAGAAAAGGTGGAGTATGTTTGTGACTGTGTTTGAGGAGCTGTTCATCGCAGGGTGGGTGGGGGTGGAAAAGGGAAAAAATTTGTACAAACTGTGTAGTTGATTGCTGGGAAGTATGTTGCCGGGCTGTTTATTTGTGGTAACCAGTTTTAATACATGTTTGTTATAAACTACATTTTAAAAAAACATTTCTATGTTACTAATAATAGTAAGGTTAAGGGGGGGTTGTTGGGTTACGGGTATAGGGTGGATACGTGGGTTTGAGTAGGGTGATCATGGCTCGGCACAACATTGAGGGTCGAAGGGCCTGTTCTGTGCTGTACTGTTCTATGTTCTATGTATTGCTGTGGATCTGGGGTCACATGTAGGCCGGACCAGGTGAACATGGCAGATTCCCTTCCCTAAATGACATGAACGAACCGGTTGGGTTTTTACGACAATCGGCAATGGTTCCATGGCCATCATCAGACTTTTAATTCCAGACTTTTACTGAATTCAAATTGCACCATCTGCTGTGGTGGGATTTGAACCCTGCTTCCCAGAGCATTTACAAAGCATCTGCTGTGACAAAGAGTCATCCAGACTGGAAACGTTAGCTCCCTTCTCTCCCCACAGATATTGTCAGACCTGCTGCGATTGTCCAGTATTTTCTGTTTTTGTTTCAGATTCCAGCATCTGCAGTAATTTGCTGTTATCCCCAGAACATTATCCTGGATCTCTGGATTACTGATCCAGAGATAATACCACTGCACCATGTGCAGTGGCTAGCACTGTGCCGAAGGACCGGGTTCGATCCCGGACCCGGGTCACTGTCTGTGTGGAGTTTGCACATTCTCCCCGTGTCTGCGTGGGCCCCACCCGCCTTTTGAAATACTTTGCCTCCCCTTCCGTCATTTAGATTGTCTGTCGGTTCCAGATTTCTCACATCCTCCTCCCCCATAGGGTTCAGTATATTGCTCATTATCAGTTCAGTTATATACACAGGGGCCGGTTTAGCTCAGACGGCTGAACAGTTGGTTCGAGATGCAGAGCGACGCCAACAGCGTGGGTTCAATTCCCGTACTGGCTGAGGTTATTCATGAAGGCCCACTTTCTCAACCTTGCCCCTCGCCTGAGGTGTGGTGATGGTCAGATTAAATCACCACCAGGCAGCTCTCCCCGCAAAGGGGAAAGCAGACTATGGTCATCTGGGACAATGGCCACTTTGCTATAGATATAAATGGAGAATGGAGAAAGATTTTAAGGTCTCTCTGTCTGGGACATGAAACAGTGACCATGGATCTGTTGCTCAAATTAAATCGTACCTCAACAAGAATTGTGAGGGTATATATTGGGTGGAGTGAGTGTTGGATGACTTTTGGGAAGGAGAGAGGATTGAATGTTCATAGAAACTAGAATTGTCTGTTCTGAATGTCTATCCTGTACTGACAGTGATGATTGTGTAAACCCCTTTTACAGGATCTCTGAAGGTGAGGATTTACATTCACAAATCTCAAAGCAAACTTCACGTCAACATCCGACAGCGTCGCTCAATTCATCGGGACGGGAATATCATCAGCCTTTAAATCGAGAAGGAGAAATGTTTGTCTGTTCTGTCTGCTTCAGAATGCTTTAAACGTCAGTGTGACTGGAAAAGCACCGAGACACACACACCCGAGTGAGAGTGTTCCAGAGCACTGACTGTGGAAAGAGCTCTAGCCAGTTACACAGCCTGAAAAAACATCACACCATTCACAGCAGGGAGAGACCGTACACGTGTTCTGTGTGTGGACGAGGCCTCAACTGGGCGGTGAACCTGGAGAGACACACGGACACCTGCACCATGGAGAAACCGTGGAAATGTGGGGACTGTGGGAAGGGCTACCGAGCCCCATCACGACTGGAAGCTCATCGACGCAGTCACACTGGGGAGAGGCCCTTCACCTGCTCTCGGTGTGAGAAGGGATTCGCTTACTTATCCAACCTGTGGATACACCAGCGCGTTCACACTGGGGAGAGGCCGTTCACCTGCTCTCAGTGTGAGATGGGATTCATTCGGTTATCTAACCTGCAGACACACCAGCGAGTTCACACTGGGGAGAGGCCATTCACCTGCTCTCAGTGTGAGAAGGGATTCGCTCACTTATCCAACCTGCGGACACACCAGCGAGTTCACACTGGGGAGAAGCCTTTCACCTGCTCTGTGTGTGGGAAGGGATTCGCTCAGTTATCCAACCTGCAGAGACACAAACGGGTTCACACTGGGGAGAGGCCATTCACCTGCTCTCATTGTGAGAAGGGATTTGCTCTGTTATCCGACCTGCAGATACACCAGCGAGTTCACACTGGGGAGAGGCCATTCATCTGCTCTCATTGTGAGAAAGGATTCGCTCACTTATCCAGCCTGCGGTCACACCAGCGCGTTCACACTGGGGAGAGGCCGTTCACCTGCTCTCAGTGTGGGAAGGGATTCACTCAGTCATCTCACCTGCGGAATCACCAGCGAGTTCACACTGGGGAGAGGCCATTCAGCTGCTCTGAGTGTGGGAAGAGATTCAGCGATTCATCCTCCCGGCTGTCACACCAGCACACTCACAGTAAGGAGAGGCCGTTCACCTGCTCCGAGTGTGGGAAGGGATTCATTCGGTCAACCTACCTGCTCAAACACCAGCAGGTTCACATCGGGAAGAGGCTGTGATACGACCTCTTATTTTACCTTCAAATAAATGTCACAGGTCCAGTTGATTGCAGGTATCTAAAAATACAACTTTATTTGCTAAACATTCACCTTGATTCTGTTAAATAAAAAAACTTAATAAAAACTTAGATCCAATAATACATCAAAACATAATAAAGAGAGTTAGAAAATCAATAGATGGTTTAGAATTTCTTCAAGTATCAGTTCAGAACAAAGCTTTAATCACGAAGCCTTATTAATGAAATTCTGATCAATGGTCTAATCCCTCATTTACTCTCATTGGTTTCTAATTCTCAGCTGAAGATTCCTGATTTATTCAAATATCTGTCTATCACTGAGAAAATTATTTGTTATCCAAGCATTGGTCATAACTTAAGATTTACTAATCATATTAATTAAATGTCTACGTGCCCCCACCACATGTACCAATCCTACAAATATAAGGTGCTTGCATTAATCTTGCTGTTGCTAAGGCTTTGATACATTTTTGTTGCTAAATGTTGGTGTTGCTAAGGCTTTGATATATTTGTTATGGGCCAGGGTTTAGAGCAGTGTTCTTCAAACTTTTTTTCCCGGGATCCATTTTTACCAAACGGCCAATCTTCGGGACCCAACCCGGCCGACCTTCGCGACCCAACCCAGCCGACCTGCGCGACCCAACATTTTCTCTGACCTTGTTTGCTGCTGACTAAAAAGGAAGAAATGGTTTTGGGTCCCTTTGTCCTCGTACCTGCTCCTCCAATGGAACCTGTTGGATGAAGGTGAAGCCTTCCGCTGTCGGAAAGTATGGAGACTCCATCTGTCCAAAGTTCTGAATTTTTTTTTCTGTCAGATTTTATGAAATAAAACCCACCGACCTTGTGAAAAAATAAATAAATGAAAAAAATAAAAATTAAATGAATAAAATAAATAAATAAATGAATATACTCCCCCGAACTTGTAAAACAAGAAACTGCGACATTTCTTTTACACGTTCGTGGCCATTTTGAAGGCAGCTTGCAGCCTGCGTTATTAACAGCCGGCTGCTGCAGCTGTTGCACGCAGATTTGCGCAATCTGGAGCGCCGCGACAGACGGCTCCACCGCCCTCCCGATACCCACCGGGTGGCACCCTGAGTTTGACAATGCCTGGTTTAGAGAACCCCAAAGTGTATCATGGAGTTCACCTGACCCACGACCTTTAATAGATTGTGGCTATGGCTATGGGGAGCACACGGGCCCACTCTACAATTTATTTATGAAACCAGTTCACACTTTATAAACCCACAGTAAACATCTGAACAACGATCAACACCAATAAATCCCCCAAAGAATACAGTACTCTCTGAGTTAATCTTTCCTTGCAACATCCATAAGACAAAAAGAACCCTTTTTACAGAAAGACATCAGGTTGAATGTCACTGCTGAGAACAGTTACCAGTTTGAAATCACCAAATGAACATTCATGAGCTTGCAGACATTCCGACACATCTTGCTGTGACTGCAGCTTCTCCAAATCGAAAAGGAAAGTAAACACACCCTGTAGCTGCAAGCCCAAAGTGAAAGTCAAAGCAGACAGGCAGCTCCACCCACACTCTGACATCACTGATAAACACCATTTCTTAAAGGTACTCTCACATGTCACATTTTTATTACTAAATGTTGCTAAAGCTGTGATACATTTTCATTACAGATTGTGTTGAGGAACAAATGTTTATTATTTACAAGGGGCTTTTATGCAACTTTTCATGAAACAATGTTAGATTCCTGCGTAGCAGTTCTTATTTATTATCTGAAATAATGACTATCTTTGCACATTAGCCTTGTAGATATTCCATTCACTGTCTGTGCTCTGAATTAAGAAATGTACTGCATTAATTCTTAAAGGCATCAATAAATCGGTTAATATCTGGCCATTTATCTGCTGTGTGTGTGGGAAAGGTTTCCCTGTTATCCACCCTGCGCAGCTACCAGCGAGTTCACGAGTGATGACAGGGGTTGGACTCTGCTGTTATTGCTGCTGTTAATCACACCCAGGACTGAACCATGTTCATTCTGACACTTGGTGAAGTGGGAGGGTCAGAGGGTTTCTCTCTGCTGGACTCAGTGAGGGGGCTGAGGAGATTTACGAGAACGGCACCTGGAATGAGGGACTTCAGTTAGTTGGAGAGAGTGGAGCAGCTGAAATTGTTCTCTTCAGACCATAGAGTCATTCGGGAAGAGAGGGAGGCCATTCAACCCATTGATCCCATGCTGGCTCTCTGTGGAGCAAACCGGTCAGTCCCATTTCCCTCAAGCACTCTACCTAGGCTCTTTTCCCCAGCTAGGTAAATGGGAAAGTCACCATAGTCCCAGATGACCATAGGCATATCCCCTTTAAGGGGCGGGTGGGGGGTGCTGACTGCTGGTAATTTAACAAGGGGGCAGCCATCGCAAAACCCCTCTTGCACACGTGTAGGTGTGTAAAAATGAAGCAACCACTTTATTTCACCATCCCCCGAGTTTGTTGTGCAAGTTATTGATCGAGGATTTGAACATGTCTAAAGTGAAGGGTTGGAGAAAAATACCCCACCATTTTTAACTGGAGAAAGACCCCCCCCCCCCCCCCCCCCCAACTTCCTGTCCATGACACGTGGGAGATTCAAAGACTTAGAAAAGAGTTAGTATTAGAAAGAAAAAGTAAATTCCAAAATTGGATAAGCTGTCAACATCAGTCACAAGGAAGCAAATGAAATTCATTCTGAATGGGATGAGGAAGAATTGGGACATTTCGGGATGGATTCCCCGTTCCCCCGGCCGTGTGTTTCTCGGCAGTGTGCCGTTCGCTGGGTGGTGAGATTCTCTGTTCCTGCCGCCTGTCACTGGGATTTCCCATTGAAGCCCCCCCCCCCCCCCCATGCCGTGGGGTAACCTGCGGGCGGGGGTGCCCTGCCAGCGGGACAGGTGAATTACAGCAGCTGGAGAATTCTGGCCTTCGAATTGTTTGATGACCAGACCAAATGGGAACATCAAACCTTTCCACTTGAACATAAAAAGCTTCTGAGTGATATTCATAAAGTGGCCCAAGGACGGGATTGGCCAATGAGCAAACGGATTGTTGGTCATGTGTCGGCAAACAAGTTCCTTCATTGGTCTTGGAATTTGGTGTGGGAGGGGAAGCTGAGTTGGAAGATTTGCCCAGCTTGAAGCGAGAGGAAGAAATCTCCTGGGGTCCCCACAGTGAGAGGCAGTTAGCCATGTGGCAGAAAGCAGTCAGCTTGGAAAGAGCTGTGAAGAAGCTGTGTGAACTGACTGAGAAAAAGCAGGTCTGTCCAAAGTCAGATCAAGAAGGAAGTGGAACCTTCACAAGCAAAAGATCACTTAAAGTTGAATATCCCAACTGAAAAATTGGGGAGAAAATAAAGTTAATTCCAGAGGGCTGTGACATATCTTCAGGTTGGTCCCTAGAGAAAGCGAATAAGCTTTAGAAGCTTTTGTGAGATAAGGAATCTCTTGGGAAGGGAGTAAAGCGTAAAGGAGTCACCGAATAAAGATATAAACTCGAGTGATGAGGTAAGAGAGCTAACTTTCAGTTTATATATACATTAAAGGTGTGTTTTTGTTGAGCAACATGACATTCTATGACGTAGGTCATTCACTGAATTGCTGGCTGTTCAGACTTCTCTTCAAACATTAACAGCCCCTTCCGGGATGGTAATGTTCTCCTTTGTGGCCCGAGCATCTCCAAGGAGAGCGAGAGGCAGGAGAGGAAAGCCAGTCAGGTTCAGGAAGAGATGACCAGGTCATAGTCATGTTCCAAAGTGGGACAGGGTGGTGCATTTGTTGCCCTCCTTTGTCACGGGTGCAATGTCAGAAACAAAGGCTTTTCAAATTAATCCTTTCAAGGGATTGGAGCATCACTGGCAAGGCCAGCATTTATTGCCCATCCCTGATTTCCCGAGCGGAGGTGAGCCGCCTTCTTGGTGTGCGGCAGGACGTATTCACCCATGGAATGGCAGAAGGAGGCCATTCGGCCCAGTGGGGCTGCACCGACACTCTGAAAGAGCACCTGACCTCGGCCCAATCCCCCAGCCTATCCCCGTAACCCCACTTCCACCACCCTCGGAGGCAGCGAGTTCCAGGACATGGAGCAATAGGGTGACATAGTGGTTAGCACTGTTGCCTCAAAGAGGGAGAGGCTCTGGGTTCGATTCCGGCCTCGGATGACTGTTGGGTTTGCGCATTCTTCCCGTGTCTATGTGGGTTTCCTCCGGGTGCTCCGGTTTCTTCCCACTGTCCAAAGATGTGCAGGTTAAGTTGGATTGGTCATGCTAAGTTGCCACTCAGTGTTGAACGATCAGGTGGGGTTACTGGGATAGGTGAGGGATTGGGCCGAGGTAGGGTGGTCTTTCGGAGGGACAGTGCAGACTTGATGAGCTGAATGCCTGTCTTCTGCACTGTTAGGATTCTATGACATGACCAATCGCTGCGCATCCCCCCATATCACTAAGCAATAGATTTGTGTAGTGGTTCAGTATACGTATATATATTATGATTCTTGGGCAAACCCCTTAAGAACCAAGAATGTTTTGATGAAATCGATAAAATTTTGAGATTGAAAACACTCAGTCGGCAAATAAAACCACAGGATTCCGCAGCTTGTGAACAAACATAAATAACATTTACAATACAAAGTCAGAAAGATAAAATACTTTACGTTATCTACCTTAAATTCCAACCTTCACTGTGGAATAGAGGGACGTGTAAATAAACACATGTAATGTGCTCGAACACACACTACACCATAAATGGCAGGTGCGACCAAGACAGAGTCCATGGAAATCTCACCGTGACGTCAGTAAACATCAGCCAATCTCACTGAAAATCAGTCTCTCGTGAGGAATTCACATGTTCACCTTCAAAGATCTAACCGTGGAATTCTCTCCTTTCCTGGCCCGTACTGCAGACTCGACAGAGCAGAGACAACTGTATTTATTTTGGATCTACCTGCCATGGGGGAAAAACACTATTTAATATCCTGGATGAAATAAATTGAAATCAGCAGCTTTTGCAGATCATTTCAGTGGAGATGTGCTCTCCTAGTTTAAAAGAATATCGGCCCACTGGAAGATGTGAGACCGGCCAGTTCAGCAGAAAGAAACCCTCCAACCCTCCCACTTCACCAAGTCTCACAATGAACATGGTACAGTCCTGGGTGTGATTAACAGCAGCAGAATCCAATCCCTGAGTCCCTTCCCACAATCCCCACATTTCCACGGCTTCTCCATGGTGGTGGTGTCCTTGTGTTTCTCCAGGTCCAATGACCAGTTCCAGCCTCGTGCACACAGAGAACACTTGTACGGTCTCTCGCCACTGAATTGGCCCAAAGGAGTTTACAAAAGTCATCGCTGTCAGAACAGGATAGAAATTCAGAACCGACAATTCTAGTTTCTCTGGAACATTATTTCCTCTCATTCCTCAAAAGCTTCATCCCACACACTCTCCCTCCATTCTCACCCTCCTCTTTCTAATATTCACCCTCCCAATTCTCCTGAAGGTGCTGATTCAGGCTGACTGACAGATCCCTGCTCACTGCTTCCAGTCCTGAACACAGAGACCTGAAAATCTTCCTGCAGGCTGCCAGACAGATGTCTGTCTACATTACTGGACTGAAAATGTGTGTAATATACAGACTGGATTCACTTCCTTTCCCTTCAGTTGCTGCAAGTCCCCAATGTCCCCCCAGAATGAGGAAAGAAATGGAAAGGGGGAAACATTGATTCCCTCCCAGATGTTGCAGAGGAGGAAGTTTTAGTCCAACCTCCGCATTGTGACGTCACAGAAAAACCCTGCGTGAATCAGCCAATAGAGATCACTGTGCTCCGTGGTGGCGCGTCTGGGTTCCAGTGCGCAGGCTCGGCGCGAACACGGGAGCCCCGCCCGAGCCTTTGTTGCCCGCCCACCTCCTCCAGACAAGGTTTCCAGGCAACCGGCAGACGGCTCGGGCCAGAGCGAGAGGCCGCTCAGTGACCTCCCCATCCCTGGGACTGCGCATGTGGGTCTGAGAGCCCGCCCCCTGACCTTCCGGCTGAGGTGTTGACCAATGGGAAGATTGGAGAACCGAAGGACTCTCTTCGTTCAGATCAAACCGCAGACTTCCGGTGTCTGAAAATGGCGCTTCACACAGACTGAAACCTCTTCCTGTCTCCAACATCTGTGAGTAAAACACTTTCTTTTCTCCCCCTTTCCATTTCTTTTCTCATTCTCACCTTCAATTGGTCACTTGCAGCAACTGAAGGGAAAGGAAGTGAATCCAGGGAGGGTGCAGACTCTGGAAAGCTTGGCCCAGGTCTCTCTCTCTCTTAAAGACATTGACATCCTTTGTTCCCTCAGCTTGACACATTTATTTGTCTGGCTAAAATGATGGTCTCTTTCCCAATGTTCACAATTAAAGGGCTGCTTTCCCCAGGAGATGGCTGACATTTAAGGGGACAGGAAAATAATTTTTCAATATTAATTCGGGGGCAGCACGGTGGTTCTGTGGTTAGCACTGCAGCCTCACGGCACCGAGGTTCCAGGTTCAATATCGGCTCTGGGTCACTGTCTGTGTGGAGTTTGCACATTCTCCCCGTGTTTGCGTGGGTTTCGCCCCCACAACCCATAGATGTGGAAGCTAGGTGGATTGGCCACATTAAATTGCACCTTAATTGGCAAATAATGATTGCGTACACTAAATTTATATTATAAAAAGGGAGAAAAAATTAATTCAAAGGATGCAGTTGTTGCTCATTTGGTCAGTTTCATTGCCTCTTCCTCCAATTCAGAGGGCATTTTAGAGGCAACCACTGTATGGGTCGAGTTGAGAAACACCAAGAGGCAAAATACATTCGTTGGTGTGGTACACAGACTTTCAAACTGCATTGGTAACGTTGGGAATAGCATTAGACAGGAAATCAGAGATGGATGTGATAAAGGAACATCTGTGATTATGGGTGACTTTAACCTGCATATAGATTGGGTGAGGCAAATTCATCACTACAATAGGGAAAGAATTTCTGGAGTGTACACGGGATGGTTTTGTGGACCAATATGGTGAGGAACCAACAAGGAAACAGGCCATCTTGGATTAGGTGTTGTGCAATGAGAAAGGATTGGTTAGCAATCTAGTTATGAGAGAACCTTTGGGGATGTGTTGGGAGAGGAGATCAGTTGGGGAGCATGGAATGAGGCACGGGACCTCTTGTGCAAGGATGAGCCTGATGCAGCTCTAGGTGGTGGGTGCAAATGACTTGGGCGAGAATGAGTGGGTTTTTTCAGGGGGTAGCAGATGAGTGAGAGAGGTGTGGGCGGGGGCCAGCGAATCACGCGCACATGTTTTGGGGTTGTGTAAAATTGGGAAGATTCTGGGCGGAAGTGTTCGCGGTCTTAGCGAGGATAGTGCCCGGACCCTTTGGTGGCGATATTTGGGGTTTCAGAGAAGCCGGAGCTCATGGAGAGGAGGAAGGCCGATGTTGTGGCCTTCGCCTCCCTGATATATGGCGGCGAATTTTGCTAGAGTGGTGGTCAGCATCGCCGCCGGGGGTAGCAGCTTGGTTGGGTGACCTGTACGAATTCTAGCAGTTGGAGAAGATAACGTATGAGTTAAGGGGCTCTGCAGAGGGGTTTGAGAAAAGGTGGAGTATGTTTGTGACTGTGTTTGAGGAGCTGTTCATCGTAGGGTGGGTGGGGGTGGAAAAGGGAAAAAATTTGTACAAACTGTGTAGTTGACTGCTGGGAAGTATGTTGCCGTGCTGTTTATTTGTGGTAACCAGTTTTAATACATGTTTGTTATAAACTACATTTTAAAAAAACATTTCTCTGTATTGCTGTTGATCTGGGGTCACATGTAGGCCGGACCAGGTAAGGATGGCAGATTTCCTTCCCTAAATGACATGAACGAACCAGTTGGGTTTTTACGACAATCGGCAATGATTCCATGGTCATCATCAGACTTTTAATTCCAGACTTTTACTGATTTCAAATTGCACCATCTGCTGTGGTGGGATTTGAACCCTGCTCCCCAGAGCATTTACAAAGCATCTGCTGTGACAAAGAGTCATCCAGACTGGAAACGTTAGCTCCCTTCTCTCCCACAGATATTGTCAGACCTGCTGCGATTGTCCAGTATTTTCTGTTTTTGTTTCAGATTCCAGCATCTGCAGTAATTTGCTGTTCTCCCCAGAACATTATCCTGGATCTCTGGATTACTGATCCAGAGATAATACCACTGCACCATGCGCAGTGGCTAGCACTGTGCCGAAGGACCGGGTACGATCCCGGCCCCGGGTCACTGTCCGTGTGGAGTTTGCACATTCTCCCCGTGTCTGCGTGGGCCCCACCCGCCTTTTGAAATACTTTGCCTCCCCTTCCGTCATTTAGATTGTCTGTCAGTTCCAGATTTCTCACATCCTCCTCCCACATAGGGTTCAGTATATTGCTCATTATCAGTTCAGTTAGATACACAGGGGCCGGTTTAGCTCAGACGGCTGGACAGTTGGTTCGAGATGCAGAGCGATGCCAACAGCGTGGGTTCAATTCCCGTACTGGCTGAGGTTATTCATGAAGGCCCACTTTCTCAACCTTGCCCCTCGCCTGAGGTGTGGTGATGGTCAGATTAAATCACCACCAGGCAGCTCTCCCCGCAAAGGGGAAAGCAGCCTATGGTCATCTGGGACTATGGCCACTTTGCTAAAGATACAAATGGAGAAAGGTTTTAAGGTCTGTCTGGGACATGAAACAGTGACCATGGATCTGTTGCTCAAATTAAATCGTACCTCAATAAGAATTGTGAGGGTATATATTGGGTGGAGTGAGTGTTGGATAACTTTTGGGAAGGAGAGAGGATTGAATGTTCATAGAAACTAGAATTGTCTGTTCTGAATGTCTATCCTGTACTGACAGTGATGATTGTGTAAACCCCTTTTACAGGATCTCAGAAGGTGAGGATTTACATTCACAAATCTCAAAGCAAACTTCACGTCAACATCCGACAGCGTCGCTCAATTCATCGGGACGGGAATATCATCAGCCTTTAAATCGAGAAGGAGAAATGTTTGTCTGTTCTGTCTGCTTCAGAATGCTTTAACCATCAGTGTGACTGGAAAAGCACCGAGACACACACACCCGAGTGAGAGTGTTCCAGAGCACTGACTGTGGAAAGAGCTCTAACCAGTTACACAGCCTGAAAAAACATCACACCATTCACAGTGGGGAGAGACCGTACACGTATTCTGTGTGTGGACGAGGCCTCAACTGGGCGGTGAACCTGGAGAGACACACGGACACCCGCACCATGGAGAAACCGTGGAAATGTGGGGACTGTGGAAAGGGATACAGAGCCCCATCACGACTGGAAGCTCATCGACGCAGTCACACTGGGGAGAGGCCGTTCACCTGCTCTCGGTGTGAGAAGGGATTCGCTTACTTATCCAACCTGTGGATACACCAGCGCGTTCACACTGGGGAGAGGCCGTTCACCTGCTCTCAGTGTGAGATGGGATTCATTCGGTTATCTAACCTGCAGACACACCAGCGAGTTCACACTGGGGAGAGGCCATTCACCTGCTCTCAGTGTGAGAAGGGATTCGCTCACTTATCCAACCTGCGGACACACCAGCGAGTTCACACTGGGGAGAAGCCTTTCACCTGCTCTGTGTGTGGGAAGGGATTCGCTCAGTTATCCAACCTGCAGAGACACAAATTGGTTCACACTGGGGAGAGGCCATTCACCTGCTCTCATTGTGAGAAGGGATTTGCTCTGTTATCCGACCTGCAGATACACCAGCGAGTTCACACTGGGGAGAGGCCATTCATCTGCTCTCATTGTGAGAAAGGATTCGCTCACTTATCCAGCCTGCGGTCACACCAGCGCGTTCACACTGGGGAGAGGCCATTCATCTGCTCTCAGTGTGGGAAGGGATTCACTCAGTCATCTCACCTGCGGAATCACCAGCGAGTTCACACTGGGGAGAGGCCATTCAGCTGCTCTCAGTGTGGGAAGAGATTCAGCGACTCATCCTCCCGGCTGTCACACCAGCACACTCACAGTAAGGAGAGGCCGTTCACCTGCTCCGAGTGTGGGAAGGGATTCATTCGGTCAACCTACCTGCTCAAACACCAGCAGGTTCACATCGGGAAGAGGCTGTGATACGACCTCTTATTTTACCTTCAAATAAATGTCACAGGTCCAGTTGATTGCAGGTGTCTAAAAATACAACTTTATTTGCTAAACATTCACCTTGATTCTGTTAAATAAAAAAACTTAATAAAAACTTAGATCCAATAATACATCAAAACATAATAAAGAGAGTTAGAAGATCAATAGATGGTTTAGAATTTCTTCAAGTATCAGTTCAGAACAAAGCTTTAATCACGAAGCCTTATTAATGAAATTCTGATCAATGGTCTAATCCCTCATTTACTCTCATTGGTTTCTAATTCTCAGCTGAAGATTCCTGATTTATTCAAATATCTGTCTATCACTGAGAAAATTATTTGTTATCCAAGCATTGGTCATAACTTAAGATTTACTAATCATATTAATTAAATGTCTACGTGCCCCCACCACATGTACCAATCCTACAAATATAAGGTGCTTGCATTAATCTTGCTGTTGCTAAGGCTTTGATACATTTTTGTTGCTAAATGTTGGTGTTGCTAAGGCTTTGATATATTTGTTATGGGCCAGGGTTTAGAGCAGTGTTCTTCAAACTTTTTTTCCCGGGATCCATTTTTACCAAACGGCCAATCTTCGGGACCCAACCCGGCCGACCTTCGCGACCCAACCCAGCCGACCTGCGCGACCCACCATTTTCTCTGACCTTGTTTGCTGCTGACTAAAAAGGAAGAAATGGTTTTGGGTCCCTTTGGCCCTCGTACCTGCTCCTCCAATGGAACCTGTTGGATGAAGGTGAAGTCTTCCGCTGTCGGAAAGTATGGAGACTCCATCTGTCCAAAGGTTGGCATTTTTTTTTCTGTCAGATTTTATGAAATAAAACCCACCGACCTTGTGAAAAAATTAATAAACGAAAAAAATAAAAATTAAATGAATAACATAAATGAATATACTCCCCCGAACTTGTAAAACAAGAAACTGCGACATTTCTTTTACACGTTTGTGGCCATTTTGAAGGCAGCTTGCAGCCTGCGTTATTAACAGCCGGCTGCTGCAGCTGTTGCACGCAGATTTGCGCAATCTGGAGCGCCGCGACAGACGGCTCCGAGACCCTCCCGATACCCACCGGGTGGCACCCTGAATTTGACAATGCCTGGTTTAGAGAACCCCAAAGTGTATCATGGAATTCACCTGACCCACGACCTTTAATAGATTGTGGCTATGGCTATGGGGAGCACACGGGCCCACTCTACAATTTATTTATGAAACCAGTTCACACTTTATAAACCCACAGTAAACATCTGAACAACGATCAACACCAATAAATCCCCCAAAGAATACAGTACTCTCTCAGTTAATCTTTTCTTGCAACATCCATAAGACAAAAAGAACCCTTTTTACAGAAAGACATCAGGTTGAATGTCACTGCTGAGAACAGTTACCAGTTTGAAATCACCAAATGAACATTCATGAGCTTGCAGACATTCCGACACATCTTGCTGTGACTGCAGCTTCTCCAAATCTAAAAGGAAACTAAACACACCCTGTAGCTGCAAGCCCAAAGTGAAAGTCAAAGCAGACAGGCAGCTCCACCCACACTCAGACATCACTGATAAACACCATTTCTTAAAGGTACTCTCACATGTCACATTTTTATTACTAAATGTTGCTAAAGCTGTGATACATTTTCATTACAGATTGTGTTGAGGAACAAATGTTTATTATTTACAAGGGGCTTTTATGCAACTTTTCATGAAACAATGTTAGATTCCTGCGTAGCAGTTCTTATTTATTATCTGAAATAATGACTATCTTTGCACATTAGCCTTGTAGATATTCCATTCACTGTCTGTGCTCTGAATTAAGAAATGTACTGCATTAATTCTTAAAGGCATCAATAAATCGGTTAATATCTGGCCATTTATCTGCTGTGTGTGTGGGAAGGGTTTCCCTGTTATCCACCCTGCGCAGCTACCAGCGAGTTCACGAGTGATGACAGGGGTTGGACTCTGCTGTTATTGCTGCTGTTAATCACATCCAGGACTGAACCATGTTCATTCTGACACTTGGTGAAGTGGGAAGGTCAGAGGGTTTCTCTCTGCTGGACTCAGTGAGGGGGCTGAGGGGATTTACGAGAACGGCACCAGGAATGAGGGACTTCAGTTAGCTGGAGTTACTGGAGCAGCTGAAATTGTTCTCTTCAGACCATAGAGTCATTCGGGAAGAGAGGGAGGCCATTCAACCCATTGATCCCATGCTGGCTCTCTGTGAAGCAAACCGGTCAGTCCCATTTCCCTCAAGCACTCTACCTAGGCTCTTTCCCCCAGCTAGGGAAATGGGAAAGTCACCATAGTCCCAGATGACCATAGGCATATCCCCTTTAAGGGGCGGGTGGGGGGAGCTGACTGCTGGTGATTTAATCTCAGGCAAGGATCAAGGTTGGGAAGCTCCCACTGACACTAGTGGGGAGAGTGAAGGCAGGAACCCCGATCCCTGATCACGCTTCCTTTTCACTCAGCCCCCCCCCCCCCTCCATTTATTGTGTGCGTGTGGAAGGGGGCAGCCATCGCAAAACCCCTCTTGCACGTGTTAGTGTAAAAATGAAGCAACCACTTTATTTCACCATCCCCCGAGTTTGTTGTGCAAGTTATTGATTGAGGATTTGAACATGTCTAAAGTGAAGGGTTGGAGAAAAATACCCCACCGTTTTTAACTGGAGAAAGACCCCCCCCCCCCGCCCCCCACTTCCTGTCCATGACACGTGGGAGATTCAAAGACTTAGAAAAGAGTTAGTATTAGAAAGAAAAAGTTAATTCCAAAATTGGATAAGCTGTCAACATCAGTCACAAGGAAGCTAATTAAATTCATTCTGAATGGGATGAGGAAGAATTGGGACATTTCGGGATGGATTCCCCGTTCCCCCGGCCGTGTGTTTCTCGGCAGTGTGCCGTTCGCTGGGTGGTGAGATTCTCTGTTCCTGCCGCCTGTCACTGGGATTTCCCATTGAAGCCCCCCCCCCCCCAACGCCGTGGGGTAACCTGCGGGTGGGGGTGCCCTGCCAGCGGGACAGGTGAATTACAGCAGCTGGAGAATTCTGGCCTTCGAATTGTTTGATGATCAGACCAAATGGGAACATCAAACCTTTCCACTTGAACATAAAAAGTTTCTGAGTGATATTCGTAAAGTGGCCCAAGGACGGGATTGGCCAATGAGCAAACGGATTGTTGGTCATGTGTCGGCAAACAACAAGTTCCTTCATTGGTCTTGGAATTTGGTGTGGGAGAGGAAGCTGAGCTGGAAGATTTGCCTAGCTTGAAGCGAGAGGAAGAAATCTCCTGGGGTCCCCACAGTGAGAGGCAGTTAGCCATGTGGCAGAAAGCAGTCAGCTTGGAAAGAGCTGTGAAGAAGCTGTGTGAACAGACTGAGAAAAAGCAGGTCTGTCCAAAGTCAGATCAAGAAGGAAGTGGAACCTTCACAAGCAAAAGATCACTTAAAGTTGAATATCCCAACTGAGAAATTGGGGAGAAAATAAAGTGAATTCCAGAGGGCTGTGGCATATCTTCAGGTTGGTCCCTAAAGAAAGCGAATAAGCTTTAGAAGCTATTGTGAGATAAGGAATCTCTTGGGAAGGGAGTAAAGCGTAAAGGAGTCACCGAATAAAGATATAAACTCGAGTGATGAGGTAAGAGAGCTAACTTTCAGTTTATATATACAATAAAGGTGTGTTTTTGTTGAGCAACATGACATTCTATGACGTAGGTCATTCACTGAATTGCTGGCTGTTCAGATTTCTCTTCAAACATTAACAGCCCCTTCCGGGATGGTAATGTTCTCCTTTGTGGTCCGAGCATCTCCAAGGAGAGCGAGAGGCAGGAGAGGAAAGCCAGTCAGGTTCAGGAAGAGATGACCAGGCCATAGACATGTTTGAGTTCCAAAGTGGGACAGGGTGGTGCATTTGTTGCCCTCCTTTGTCACGGGTGCAATGTCAGAAACAATGGCTTTTCAAATTAATCCTTTCACGGGATTGGAGCATCGCTGGCAAGGCCAGCATTTATTGCCCATCCCTGATTTCCCGAGCGGAGGTGAGCCTCCTTCTTGATGCGCGGCAGGACGTATTCACCCATGGAATGGCAGAAGGAGGCCATTCGGCCCAGTGGGGCTGCACCGACACTCTGAAAGAGCACCTGACCTCGGCCCAATCCCCCAGCCTATCCCCGTAACCCCACTTCCACCACCCTCGGAGGCAGCGAGTTCCAGGACATGGAGCAATAGGGTGACATAGTGGTTAGCACTGTTGCCTCAAAGAGGGAGAGGTTCTGGGTTCGATTTCGGCCTCGGGTGACTGTGGGGTTTGTACATTCTTCCCGTGTCTGTGTGGGTTTCCTCCGGGTGCTCCGGTTTCCTCCCACTGACCAACGGTGTGCAGGTTTAGTTGGATTGGTCATGCTAAGTTGCCGCTCAGTGTTGAACGATCAGGTGGGGTTACTGGGATCGGTGAGGGATTGGGCCGAGGTAGGGTGGTCTTTCGGAGGGACGGTGCAGACTTGATGAGCCGAATGGCCGTCTTCTGCACTGTAGGGATTCTATGACATGACCAATCGCCGCGCATCCCCCCATATCACTAAGCAATAGATTTGTGTAGTGGTTCAGTATACGTATATATATTATGATTCTTGGGCAAACCCCTTAAGAACCAAGAATGTTTTGATGAAATCGATAAAATTATGAGATTGAAAACACTCAGTCGGCAAATAAAACCACAGGATTCCGCAGCTTGTGAACAAACATAAATAACATTTACAATACAAAGTCAGAAAGATAAAATACTTTACGTTATCTACCTTAAATTCCAACCTTCACTGTGGAATAGAGGGACGTGTAAATAAACACATATAATGAGCTCGAACACACACTACACCATAAATGGCAGGTGCGACCAAGACAGAGTCCATGGAAATCTCACCGTGACGTCAGTAAACATCAGCCAATCTCACTGAAAATCAGTCTCTCGTGAGGAATTCACATGTTCACCTTCAAAGATCTAACCGTGGAATTCTCTCCTTTCCTGGCCCGTACTGCAGACTCGACAGAGCAGAGACAAATGTATTTATTTTGGATCTACCTGCCATGGGGGAAAAACACTATTTAATATCCTGGATGAAATAAATTGAAATCAGCAGCTTTTGCAGATCATTTCAGTGGAGATGTGCTCTCCCAGTTTAAAAGAATATCGGCCCACTGGAAGTTGTGAGACCGGCCAGTTCAGCAGAAAGAAACCCTCCAACCCTCCCACTTCACCAAGTCTCACAATGAACATGGTACAGTCCTGGGTGTGATTAACAGCAGCAGAATCCAATCCCTGAGTCCTTTCCCACAATCCCCACATTTCCACGGCTTCTCCATGGTGGTGGTGTCCTTGTGTTTCTCCAGGTCCAATGACCAGTTCCAGCCTCGTGCACACAGAGAACACTTGTACGGTCTCTCGCCACTGAATTGGCCCAAAGGAGTTTACAAAAGTCATCGCTGTCAGAACAGGATAGAAATTCAGAACAGACAATTCTAGTTTCTCTGGAACATTCTTTCCTCTCATTCCTCAAAAGCTTCATCCCACACACTCTCCCTCCATTCTCACCCTCCTCTTTCTAAGATTCACCCTCCCAATTCTCCTGAAGGTGCTGATTCAGGCTGATTGACAGATCCCTGGTCACTGCTTCCTGTCCTGGACACAGAGACCTGGAAATCTACCTGCAGGCTGCCAGATATATGTCTGCATTACTGGACAGAAAATGTGTGTAATATACAGACTGGATTCACTTCCTTTCCCTTCAGTTGCTGCAAGTCCCCAATGTCCCCCCAGAATGAGGAAAGAAATGGAAAGGGGGAAACATTGATTCCCTCCCAGATGTTGCAGAGGAGGAAGTTTTAGTCCAACCTCCGCATTGTGACGTCACAGAAAAACCCTGCCAGGATCAGCCAATAGGAATCACTCTGCTCCGTGGTGGCGCGTCTGGGTTCCAGTGCGCAGGCTCGGCGCGGACACGGGAGCCCCGCCCGAGCCTTTGTTCCCCGCCCACCTCCTCCAGACAAGGTTTCCAGGCAACCGGCTCGGGCCAGAGCGAGAAGCCGCTCAGTGACCTCCCCATCCCTGGGACTGCGCATGTGGGTCTGAGAGCCCGCCCCCTGACCTTCCGGCTGAGGTGTTGACCAATGGGAAGATTGGAGAACCGGAAGGACTCTCTTCGTTCAGATCAAACCGCGGACTTCCGGTGTCTGAAAATGGCGCTTCACACAGACTGAAACCTCCTCCTGTCTCCAGCATCTGTGAGTAAAACACTTTCTTTTCTCCCCCTTTCCATTTCTTTTCTCATTCTCACCTTCAATTGGTCACTTGCAGCAACTGAAGGGAAAGGAAGTGAATCCAGGGAGGGTGCAGACTCTGCAAAGCTTGGCCCAGGTCTCTCTCTCTCTTAAAGACATTGACATCCTTTGTTCCCTCAGCTTGACACATTTATTTGTCTGGCTAAAATGATGGTCTCTTTCCTAATGTTCACAATTAAAGGGCTGCTTTCCCCAGGAGATGGCTGACATTTAAGGGGACAGGAAAATAATTTTTCAATATTAATTCGGGGGCAGCACGGTGGTTCTGTGGTTAGCACTGCAGCCTCACGGCGTTGAGGTCCCAGGTTCAATCCCGGCTCTGGGTCACTGTCTGTGTGGAGTTTGCACATTCTCCCCGTGTTTGGGTGGGTTTCGCCCCCACAACCCATAGATGTGGAAGCTAGGTGGATTGGCCACACTAAATTGCACCTTAATTGGCAAACAATGATTGCGTACACTAAATTTATATTATAAAAAGGGAGAAAAAATTAATTCAAAGGATGCAGTTGTTGCTCATTTGGTCAGTTTCATTGCCTCTTCCTCCAATTCAGAGGGCATTTTAGAGGCAACCACTGTATGGGTCGAGTTGAGAAACACCAAGAGGCGAAATACATTCGTTGGTGTGGTACACAGACTTTCAAACTGCATTGGTAACGTTGGGAATAGCATTAGACAGGAAATCAGAGATGGATGTGATAAAGGAACATCTGTGATTATGGGTGACTTTAACCTGCATATTGATTGGGTGAGGTAAATTCGTCACTACAATAGGGAAAGAATTTCTGGAGTGTACACGGGATGGTTTTCTGGACCAATATGGTGATGAACCAACAAGGAAACAGGCCATCTTGGATTAGGTGTTGTGCAATGAGAAAGGATTAGTTAGCAATCTAGTTATGAGAGAACCTTTGGGGATGTGTTGGGAGAGGAGATCAGTTGGGGAGCATGGAATGAGGCACGGGACCTCTTGTGCAAGGATGAGCCTGATGCAGCTCTAGGTGGTGGGTGCAAATGACTTGGGCGAGAATGAGTGGGTTTTTTCAGGGGGTAGCAGATGAGTGAGAGAGGTGTGGGCGGGGGCCAGCGAATCACGCGCACATGTTTTGGGGTTGTGTAAAATTGGGAAGATTCTGGGCGGAAGTGTTCGCGGTCTTAGCGAGGATAGTGCCCGGACCCTTTGGTGGCGATATTTGGGGTTTCAGAGAAGCCGGAGCTCATGGAGAGGAGGAAGGCCGATGTTGTGGCCTCCCTGATACATGGCGGCGAATTTTGCTAGAGTGGTGGTCAGCATCGCCGCCGGGGGTAGCAGCTTGGTTGGGTGACGTGTACGAATTCTAGCAGTTGGAGAAGATAACGTATGAGTTAAGGGGCTCTGCAGAGGGGTTTGAGAAAAGGTGGAGTATGTTTGTGACTGTGTTTGAGGAGCTGTTCATCGCAGGGTGGGTGGGGGTGGAAAAGGGAAACAATTTGTACAAACTGTGTAGTTGATTGCTGGGAAGTATGTTTCCCGGGCTGTTTATTTGTGGTAACCAGTTTTAATACATGTTTGTTATAAACTACATTTTAAAAATACATTTCTATGTAAGCTGTGGATCTGGGGTCACATGTTGGCCGGACCAGGTAAGGACGGCAGATTCCCTTCCCTAAATGACATGAACGAACCAGTTGGGTTTTTACGACAATCGGCAATGGTTCCATGGCCATCATCAGACTTTTAATTCCAGACTTTTACTGAATTCAAATTGCACCATCTGCTGTGGTGGGATTTGAACCCTGCTCCCCAGAGCATTTACAAAGCATCTGCTGTGACAAAGAGTCATCCAGACTGGAAACGTTAGCTCCCTTCTCTCCCCACAGATATTGTCAGACCTGCTGCGATCGTCCAGTATTTTCTGTTTTTGTTTCAGATTCCAGCATCTGCAGTAATTTGCTGTTATCCCCAGAACATTATCCTGGATCTCTGGATTACTGATCCAAAGATAATACCACTGCACCATGCGCAGTGGCTAGCACTGTGCCGAAGGACCGGGTACGATCCCGGCCCCGGGTCACTGTCTGTGTGGAGTTTGCACATTCTCCCCGTGTCTGCGTGGGTCCCACCCGCCTTTTGAAATACTTTGCCTCCCCTTCCGTCATTTAGATTGTCTGTCAGTTCCAGATTTCTCACATCCTCCTCCCACATAGGGTTCAGTATATTGCTCATTATCAGTTCAGTTATATACACAGAGGACAGTTTAGCTCAGACGGCTGGACAGTTGGTTCGAGATGCAGAGCGACACCAACAGCGTGGGTTCAATTCCCGTACTGGCTGAGGTTATTCATGAAGGCCCACTTTCTCAACCTTGCCCCTAGCCTGAGGTGTGGTGATGGTCAGATTAAATCACCACCAGGCAGCTCTCCCCGCAAAGGGGAAAGCAGACTATGGTCATCTGGGACTATGGCCACTTTGCTATAGATATAAATGGAGAATGGAGAAAGATTTTAAGGTCTCTCTGTCTGGGACATGAAACAGTGACCCTGGATCTGTTGCTCAAATTAAATCGTACCTCAACAAGAATTGGGAGGATATATATTGGGTGGAGTGAGTGTTGGATGACTTTTGGGAAGGAGAGAGGATTAAATGTTCATAGAAACTAGAATTGTCTGTTCTGAATGTCTATCCTGTACTGACAGTGATGATTGTGTGAACCCCTTTTACAGGATCTCAGAAGGTGAGGATTTACATTCACAAATCTCAAAGCAAACTTCACGTCAACATCCGACAGCGTCGCTCAATTCATCGGGACGGGAATATCATCAGCCTTTAAATCGAGAAGGAGAAATGTTTGTCTGTTCTGTCTGCTTCAGAATGCTTTAAACATCAGTGTAACTGGAAAAGCAGCGAAACACACACACCCGAGTGAGAGAGTTCCAGAGCGCGGACTGTGGAAAGAGCTTTAACCAGTTACACAGCCTGAGAAAACATCACACCATTCACAGCGGGGAGAGACCGTACACGTGTTCTGTGTGTGGACGAGGCCTCAACTGGGCGGTGAACCTGGAGAGACACACGGACACCCGCACCATGGAGAAACCGTGGAAATGTGGAGGCTGTGGGAAGGGATACAGAGCCCCATCACGACTGGAAGCTCATCGACGCAGTCACACTGGGGAGAGGCCATTCACCTGCTCTCGGTGTGAGAAGGGATTCGCTTACTTATCCAACCTGTGGATACACCAGCGCGTTCACACTGGGGAGAGGCCGTTCACCTGCTCTCAGTGTGAGATGGGATTCATTCGGTTATCTAACCTGCAGACACACCAGCGAGTTCACACTGGGGAGAGGCCATTCACCTGCTCTCAGTGTGAGAAGGGATTCGCTCACTTATCCAACCTGCGGACACACCAGCGAGTTCACACTGGGGAGAAGCCTTTCACCTGCTCTGTGTGTGGGAAGGGATTCGCTCAGTTATCCAACCTGCAGAGACACAAGCGAGTTCACACTGGGGAGAGGCCATTCACCTGCTCTCATTGTGAGAAGGGATTTGCTCTGTTATCCGACCTGCAGGTACACCAGCGAGTTCACACTGGGGAGAGGCCATTCATCTGCTCTCATTGTGAGAAAGGATTCTCTCACTTATCCAGCCTGCGGTCACACCAGCGCGTTCACACTGGGGAGAGGCCGTTCACCTGCTCTCAGTGTGGGAAGGGATTCACTCAGTCATCTCACCTGCAGATACACCATCGAGTTCACACTGGGGAGAGGCCATTCAGCTGCTCTCAGTGTGGGAAGAGATTCAGCGATTCATCCTCCCGGCTGTCACACCAGCACACTCACAGTAAGGAGAGGCCGTTCACCTGCTCCGAGTGTGGGAAGGGATTCATTCGGTCAACCTACCTGCTCAAACACCAGCAGGTTCACATCGGGAAGAGGCTGTGATACGACCTCTTATTTTACCTTCAAATAAATGTCACAGGTCCAGTTGAATGCAGGGTCTAAAAATACAACTTTATTTGCTAAACATTCACCTTGATTCTGTTAAATAAAAAAAACTTAATAAAATCTTAGATCCAATAATACATCAAAACATAATAAAGAGAGTTAGAAAATCAATAGATGGTTTAGAATTTCTTCAAGTATCAGTTCAGAACAAAGCTTTAATCACGAAGCCTTATTAATGAAATTCTGATCAATGGTCTAATCCCTCATTTATTCTCATTTGTTTCTAATTCTCAGCTGCAGCTTCCTGATTTATTCAAATATCTGTCTATCACTGAGAAAATTATTTGTTATCCAAGCATTGGTCATAACTTAAGATTTACTAATCATATTAATTAAATGTCTACGTGCCCCCACCACATGTACCAATCCTACAAATATAAGGTGCTTGCATTAATCTTGCTGTTGCTAAGGCTTTGATACATTTTTGTTGCTAAATGTTGCTGTTGCTAAGGCTTTGATATATTTGTTATGGGCCAGGGTTTAGAGCAGTGTTCTTCAAACTTTTTTTCCCGGGATCCATTTTTACCAAACGGCCAATCTTCGGGACCCAACCCGGCCGACCTGCGCGACCCAACCCAGCCGACCTGCGCGACCCAACCCAGCCGACCTGCGCGACCCACCATTTTCTCTGACCTTGTTTGCTGCTGACTAAAAAGGAAGAAATGGTTTTGGGTCCCTTTGGCCCTCGTACCTGCTCCTCCAATGGAACCTGGTGGATGAAGGTGAAGCCTTCCGCTGTCGGAAAGTATGGAGACTCCATCTGTCCAAAGGTTGGCATTTTTTTTTCTGTCAGATTTTATGAAATAAAACCCACCGACCTTGTGAAAAAATTAATAAACGAAAAAAATAAAAATTAAATGAATAACATAAATGAATATACTCCCCCGAACTTGTAAAACAAGAAACTGCGACATTTCTTTTACACGTTTGTGGCCATTTTGAAGGCAGCTTGCAGCCTGCGTTATTAACAGCCGGCTGCTGCAGCTGTTGCACGCAGATTTGCGCAATCTGGAGCGCCGCGACAGACGGCTCCGAGACCCTCCCGATACCCACCGGGTGGCACCCTGAATTTGACAATGCCTGGTTTAGAGAACCCCAAAGTGTATCATGGAGTTCACCTGACCCACGACCTTTAATAGATTATGGCTATGGGGAGCACATGGGCCCACTCTAAAATTTATTTATGAAACCAGTTCACACTTTATAAACCCACAGTAAACATCTGAACAACGATCAACACCAATAAATCCCCCAAAGAATACAGTACTCTCTGAGTTAATCTTTCCTTGCAACATCCATAAGACAAAAAGAACCCTTTTTACAGAAAGACATCAGGTTGAATGTCACTGCTGAGAACAGTTACCAGTTTGAAATCACCAAATGAACATTCATGAGCTTGCAGACATTCCGACACGTCTTGCTGTGACTGCAGCTTCTCCAAATCTAAAAGGAAAGTAAACACACCCTGTAGCTGCAAGCCCAAAGTGAAAGTCAAAGCAGACAGGCAGCTCCACCCACACTCAGACATCACTGATAAACACCATTTCTTAAAGGTACTCTCACATGTCACATTTTTATTACTAAATGTTGCTAAAGCTGTGATACATTTTCATTAGAGATTGTGTTGAGGAGCAATGGTTTATTATTTACAAGGGGCTTTTATGCAACTTTTCATGAAACAATGTTAGATTCCTGCGTAGCAGTTCTTATTTATTATCTGAAATAATGACTATCTTTGCACATTAGCCTGTGGATACTCCATTCGCTCTCTGTGCTCTGAATTAAGAAATGTACTGCATTAATTCTTAAAGGCATCAATAAATCGGTTAATATCTGGCCATTTATCTGCTGTGTGTGTGGGAAGGGTTTCCCTGTTATCCACCCTGCGCAGCTACCAGCGAGTTCACGAGTGATGATAGGGGTTGGACTCGGCTGTTATTGCTGCTGTTAATCACATCCAGGACTGAACCATGTTCATTCTGACACTTGGTGAAGTGGGAAGGTCAGAGGGTTTCTCTCTGCTGGACTCAGTGAGGGGGCTGAGGAGATTTACGAGAACGGCACCAGGAATGAGGGACTTCAGTTAGCTGGAGTTACTGGAGCAGCTGAAATTGTTCTCTTCAGACCATAGAGTCATTCGGGAAGAGAGGGAGGCCATTCAACCCATTGATCCCATGCTGGCTCTCTGTGAAGCAAACCGGTCAGTCCCATTTCCCTCAAGCACTCTACCTAGGCTCTTTCCCCCAGCTAGGGAAATGGGAAAGTCACCATAGTCCCAGATGACCATAGGCATATCCCCTTTAAGGGGCGGGTGGGGGGAGCTGACTGCTGGTGATTTAATCTCAGGCAAGGATCAAGGTTGGGAAGCTCCCACTGACACTAGTGGGGAGAGTGAAGGCAGGAACCCCGATCCCTGATCACGCTTCCTTTTCACTCAGCCCCCCCCCCCCTCCATTTATTGTGTGCGTGTGGAAGGGGGCAGCCATCGCAAAACCCCTCTTGCACATGTGTTAGTGTAAAAATGAAGCGACCACTTTATTTCACCATCCCCCGAGTTTGTTGTGCAAGTTATTGATTGAGGATTTGAACATGTCTAAAGTGAAGGGTTGGAGAAAAATACCCCACCGTTTTTAACAGGAGAAAGACCCCCCCCCCCCCCCCCCCCCCCACTTCCTGTCCATGACACGTGGGAGATTCAAAGACTTAGAAAAGAGTTAGTATTAGAAAGAAAAAGTAAATTCCAAAATTGGATAAGCTGTCAACATCAGTCACGAGGAAGCTAATTAAATTCATTCTGAATGGGATGAGGAAGAATTGGGACATTTCGGGATGGATTCCCCGTTCCCCCGGCCGTGTGTTTCTCGGCAGTGTGCCGTTCGCTGGGTGGTGAGATTCTCTGTTCCTGCCACCTGTCACTGGGATTTCCCATTGAAGCCCCCCCCCCCCCCCAACGCCGTGGGGTAACCTGCGGGCGGGGGTGCCCTGCCAGCGGGACAGGTGAATTACAGCAGCTGGAGAATTCTGGCCTTCGAATTGTTTGATGATCAGACCAAATGGGAACATCAAACCTTTCCACTTGAACATAAAAAGTTTCTGAGTGATATTCGTAAAGTGGCCCAAGGACGGGATTGGCCAATGAGCAAACGGATTGTTGGTCATGTGTCGGCAAACAACAAGTTCCTTCATTGGTCTTGGAATTTGGTGTGGGAGAGGAAGCTGAGCTGGAAGATTTGCCTAGCTTGAAGCGAGAGGAAGAAATCTCCTGGGGTCCCCACAGTGAGAGGCAGTTAGCCATGTGGCAGAAAGCAGTCAGCTTGGAAAGAGCTGTGAAGAAGCTGTGTGAACAGACTGAGAAAAAGCAGGTCTGTCCAAAGTCAGATCAAGAAGGAAGTGGAACCTTCACAAGCAAAAGATCACTTAAAGTTGAATATCCCAACTGAGAAATTGGGGAGAAAATAAAGTGAATTCCAGAGGGCTGTGGCATATCTTCAGGTTGGTCCCTAAAGAAGCGAATAAGCTTTAGAAGCTATTGTGAGATAAGGAATCTCTTGGGAAGGGAGTAAAGCGTAAACGAGTCACCGAATAAGGATATAAACTCGAGTGATGAGGTAAGAGAGCTAACTTTCAGTTTATATATACAATAAAGGTGTGTTTTTGTTGAGCAACATGACATTCTATGACGTAGGTCATTCACTGAATTGCTGGCTGTTCAGACTTCTCTTCA